>NW_026652285.1:57362820-57448390 GCF_009828535.3 Hylobates moloch | reverse complement strand
ACCTGCAGCCCGCCATGCCTGAGCCTCCCACCCCCTCTGTGGGCTCCTGTGCGGCCTGAGCCTCCTCCACCAGTGCCACCCCCTGCTCCACGGCGCCCAGTCCCATCGACCACCCAAGGGCTGAGGAGTGTGAGCGCACGGCACGAGACTGGCAGGCAGCTCCATCTGCAGCCCCGGTGCAGGATCCACTGGGTGAAGCCAGCTGGGCTCCTGAGTCTGGTGGGGATGTGGAGAACCTTTATGTCTAGCTCAGGGATTGTAAATACGCCAATTGGTGCTCTGTATCTAGCTCAAGGTTTGTAAACACACCAATCAGCACCCTGTGTCTAGCTCAGGGTTTGTGGATGCACCAATGGACACTCTGTATCTAGCTACTCTGGTGGGGCCTTGGAGAACCTTTGTGTGACATTCTGTGTCTAGTTAATCTGGTGGGGACGTGGAGAACCTTTGTGTCTAGCTCAGGGATTGTAAACGCACCAATCAGCGCCCTGTCAAAACAGACCACTTGGCTCTACCAATCAGCAGGATGCAGGTGGGGCCAGATAAGGGAATAAAAGCAGGCTGCCCCAGCCAGCAATGGCAACCCGCTGGGGTCCCCTTCCACACTGTGGAAGCTTTGTTCTTTTGCTCTTTGCAATAAATGTTGCTACTGCTCACTCTTTGAGTCCACACTGCCTTTATGAGCTGTAACACTCACCACGAAAAGGTCTGCAGCTTCACTCCTGAAGCCAGCGAGACCACGAGCCCACCAGGAGGAACGAAGAACTCCAGATGCGCCGCCTTAAGAGCTGTAACACTCACCACGAAAAGGTCTGCAGCTTCACTCCTGAAGCCAGCGAGACCACAAGCCCACCAAAAGAAAGAAACTCCAGACGCGCCACCTTAAGAGCTGTAACACTCACCGCGAGGTCCGCGGCTTCATTCTTGAAGTCAGTGAGACCAAGAACCCACCAATTCCGGACACACCAGTACAGTTGGATACAAGGCTGAGAGCTGGGGAGGGGTGAGCACTGTGTAGATCTCTGAGGAATTAGGTTTGTTTACCCAATCGGGATAGCCAGCAATTTCACCAGCAAAAACTGAATCCAGAACTGTGTGTTCTACACCATCAGCTTACCCACAGGGGCAATCATAGATTCTCCTTTGTGGGGAGGAGGGTAAACTCCCTGTACTCACTGTTCACAGACAGCAGCATACTCTATACATGGTTCTGTTCCTTGCTTTTTTTTTTTTTTTTTTTTTTTTTTTGCTTAACATATCCTAGGGCTTTTCCCAAATTACTACATAAAAAGTTTCTTCATTCTTTTGTATATATCACATGCCTCTACTATAATTTATTTCATAGTCTTCCATTTATTTAGTGTCCTATATTTTACAAATATTTAGTGTCCCATATTTTACAAAAAACAAAAAAAGTGCTGCAGTGGCCAGGCGTGGTGGCTCATGCCTGTAATCCCAGCACTTTGGGAGGCCGAGGCGGGTGGATCATGAGGTCAGGAGATGGAGACCATCCTGGCTAACACGGTGAAACCCCGTCTCTACTAAAAAATACAAAAAATTAGCCGGGCGTGATGGCGGGTGCCTGTAGTCCCAGCTGCAGGGGAGGCTGAGACGTGAACCCGGGAGGCGGAGCTTGCAGTGAGCCGAGATCGTGCCACTGCACTCCAGCCTGGGCGACAGAGCGAGACTCTATCTCAAAAAAAAAAAAAAAAAATGCTGCAGTGAATAGCCTCTACCTATGTTGCTTCCCACAGGTGTGACTATACGAGAATATTGCACAAGACTGAAGTAGGCAGAATTTTCTCCTATAAGGGAGAAATTGCTAGAAATGGAACTTTTTTGCCATGTAGAAGTTTCCGCATGTAAAGTAAATTTATATGTTTAGGCCAGGAGCAGTGGCTCACACCTATAATCCTAGCACTTTGGGAGGCAGTGGCAGGAGGATTGCTTGAGCCCAGAAGTTTGAGACCAGCATGGTGAAACCCCATCTCTACTAAAAAAAAAAAAAAAAAAAATCCAGGCGTGGTGGCAAGCCCCTGTAGTGCCAGCTACTCAGGAGGCTGAGGTGGGAGGATGGCTTGAGCCCCGGAGGTGGAGGTTGCAGTGAGCCATGACCCCGCCACTGCACCCTAGCCTGCGAGACACAGCAAGACTCTGTCTCAAACAAACAAAAAAAATTTCCGTACTTAAATATATCAATCTCTTTTATTATGGCTTCTAGATTTTGTGTCATAGGAAAGTCATCCCCACTCTAAAGTCATAAAGAAATTTTCTCATCTTTTCTAGTAGAACTTTTGTGGTTTCACTTTTCATATTTGTCTTTGATCCATTTGGGATTTGTCCTCCTAAATGGTGTGAGATATGGCTTCAGATTTTTTTTTTACGTTTTTTCTAGATGGTTGTCCCAATATCACTTATTGCATAATGGTACAGCTGGCCTCAGTATCCATAGGTTCTGCATCCTTGGATCCAACCTTGTATAGAAAATGTAGCTAGGCCTGCAATAGTTATGTCTGTACTGAACATGTACAGACTTTTTTTCTTGTCATTGTTCCCTAAACGATACAGTACAACAACTATTTACATAGCATTTACATTGTATTAGATATTGTAAGTAATCTAGAGATGATTTACCGGAGGATGTGCCTACATTACGCGCAAATACTATGCCATTTTATTGCATCCTGGGGTTTTGGTATCTGAGGGGATCCTGGAACCAATCCCCCAGGAATACCAAGGGATGACTGTCATGCCTTTTATCATGAAGTCCCCTGTATTGGGATTATGTGGACTTTCTGCTCTGTTCTATTGATTGGTCTGTTTGCTCCAGTGAACATTAACTGTTTGGTCTTTAAAATGAAGATTATAATATCTGCCTGAGAGAACCGGCCTTAAGAATTAAATTAGGCCAGGCATGGTGGCTCACGCCTGTAATCCCAGTACTTTGGGAGGCTGAGGCGGACAGATCACCTGAGGTCAGGAGTTCGAGACCAGCCTGACCAACATGGAGAAACCCCATCTCTACTAAAAATACAAAAATTAGCCGGCCGTGGTGGCGCATGCCTGTAATCCCAGCTACTCGGGAGGCTGAGGCAGGAAAATTGCTTAAACCCAGGAGGCGGAGGTTGTGGTGAGCCAAGCTCGCACCATTGCACTCCAGCCTGGGCAATAAAAGTGAAACTCCGTCTCCATAAAAAAAAAAAAAAAAGAATTAAATGAATGTGTAATGTTTGGCCCATAGAAGAGTTCAATAAGTTTCTGCAATGAAAACAAAGAGAAGGAAAATTTTACCTACTTCACTCTCATACAAAGAAATGCAGATACCCAGAGTGTTCACAGATAATCATGGTTCAAAGATTAGCTTTTTCATTCCACTCTGAACTAAAGGCTCCTTTACATAAACTAAAGGCAGAAAATGATTTTATCAATGATCTCCATAATAGGTTTGAGGTGGTTTTAGTGAGTTTTTCACTAACCTACTTTGAAATGAAATTCCTAGGGCCATTAATCCCCTGAAACTTGTTTGCCAAAGCAAATTACCAAACAAGACTGGGTTTGAATCCTGGTTTAGCCACTCATCTCTGAGATTCTGTTTCCTTAATATCAAAAGAGGGATAATTATATTTCTTCCTATTCCGAAAAATATTGAGATAATAATATAAGAAAAGTAGCTGGTACTGTGCTTGTCATATAGTATATGTTCAGCAAATGTAGCTTTAACAAATTTTCGTTATCATTATCTTGTTCTTTGTTGTAATCATTAAAGATGATGGCTTTGGGTGGATGAAGACAAAAGGAGGGTAATAAACACTAAAACAGGAAAGAAAGAAAGAATAATCAGAATATTAAAATCAAAACTACTTCCAAAACTAAGGTGTATTGATAGAAGGATAGAGGAATATACAACAACAATAAACAATAAGTGATAAATCAGGTAAAATGTTACTGATAGAATCTAAATTTATACTATAAAACTTCGAATTTGCTGTATGTTTGAAATTCATTATAGTAAAATATTAGGAAAAATTAAAGGCTACCATTGCTTACTCCCTCTAGTCCTAATTTCATCATAACCCCCAAAATGCTCAAAGGTAAAGGATAATTGATCTTCCTTTAATCTTGATATTTCATATACAGTGGAGAACTTGTCATTTGCCTCCTGGCCAATTTTTTAAGCTGTCTTTGTGAATGTGATTCACTCCCTTCCCCTAAGATTCATACTTCTTATTTCCTCCTGGTCCAACTGACAGCTCCAATTTACACACACCTGCCATCAATATACTAATGTCCCAGAATCTCCCCTCCCTTGCTGTTTCTCTCAAGCCACCAACTCCCAGAGTCCAAACAGCTTCGTACCCAGGAAACCGTAGAGTGGAAGTTGGGGTTTAATTGAAAGCCCTGTTTCCAAGACATTTGGAAAGCGAAAGTCAACTGCAGTTTTCTCCTGTTGCTATGACACAGGTGACCGTAGAGTCGCTAGCCTGGAAACTGACAGACAGGGATCAGGATGCACTGGTTGCCATGGTGAGGAGGAAACTAAGGATGTTTTCTCCATGCCCATTGGTGCCTGGCATATCAGGTGACCAGAGCTACCAGAGAGTGCTAAGAGCCCCTCATCAAATCATTAACCTGTAAGTTCACATTCAATTGTGTGCAATGGGTCTGCGGGCCCAGCTTCATAAGAGACTGTAGGAGGAGAAGAGAAATGCCAGACATTTCAGCATCCTAGACAAATAAAGTATCTAAACCAAACCTTGTATTTTTTAATGACTTGTTCATATTCTTTTTCAAAGGAAGGTTTAATTTACTCCATTTTGAAATGTTGTTCAACTTTGGGCAATCAGCTTCCGCTAGTTCAATATTTGTCAAAACGCTGTTCCCAAGCCATCTGTTGAATCAGAATATCTGGGGTGTGGAGCCCAGGCATCTGCAGTTTTAACTACATCCCTAGGCAAACTGATGTTTGACAAGTACTGCTCTAGTCTAGCTATCTAACTTTAAAATCTCAGAGCAAAACAACTCTAGCCAGTAGCACCCAAACTTTTCACTGCCCCATATCCTTTTTGTCATGTCTCTCCATCCCCAAGACACCTTAAGAATCCCATTCTTTGAGAGGTGTTTGTCTGCCAAACAAAATGTGTGTATTGAAGAAATCGGCCGGGCATGGTGGCTCACGCCTGTAATCCCAGTACTTTGGGAGGCTGAGGCAGGCAGATCTCCTGAGGTCGGGAGTTCGAGACCAACCTGACCAACATGGAGAAACTCCATCTCTACTAAAAATACAAAATTAACCAGGTGTGGTGGTGCATGCCTGTAATCCCAGCTACTTAGGAGGCTGAGGCAGGAGAATCGCTTGAACCCAGGAGGCAAAGGTTGCAGTGAGCCGAGATCGCGCCATTGCACTCCAGCCTGGGCAACAAGAGCGAAACTCCATCTCAAAAAAAAAAAAAAGAAAGAAAAAAGAAATCATTTTCCCCCTTCTTAAATCAAAGACTTACATAACTGCCAGCCTGATTGGATGAGAGAGGCAGTGTTAAAATATTATATTGACAAAAGTTTACTTCAAACCAAGGAAAGTTTATCTTCCTCTGCAGATTCAACTCAGGTGGATGTATATTGCTCATTAGAGTTTCAGAGCTAAAGAAAGTAGCTCAGGCTCACTGGCACTTTCCAAGATAAAGAAAGTAGCTCAAGCTCACCGCTACTGTCTTTTTGGAGAGCAAGTGATCTGGGCATCTCAAATTGTGATCTACAGAAACTGTTAAATAACTCCATTGCATGAGAGAGCCTGTTCTGAGATTCTGCAGACTCATGTTAAACAGAAGCAGTAACAGGATCCATCCTCCTCCTAAGGAATTTAAACTTATTTATTCATTCATTTACTTATAACTACCCTTCCCCCAGTGTGGACAGAATTTAAAGTGGTTTGCAAAGATCCATAAAATAATCTGAATTACAAATTGATGTAGCACAGCCTGCTACTTGTCTCCTAATAGCCCATCTCCATTTCCTCTGCAGTATTGAGACTGCTCATTTTCAGCCAAAAATATATGGTTGCCCACCTTTCCCAGCTGTTCTCATAGCTAGGTGTACTCAGGTGACTAAGGTCTGGTCAATGGGATGTAAATGTCAGTTGCATGTGCAACTTCTAGAGAGCATCCCTTAAAAGGAAGATTAATTGTGTCCCTCTTCTCTCCCATTCTCCTTCCTACTGGCTGGATGTTGGACATGATAGCTGGAGCCACAGCAACCCATCTTGTACCATGAGTTGAAAGCTGGGTGTTGAGGATGGCAGTGCAACACATAAGAGGTCTGCGTTCCTAATAATCCCGGAGCTGCCATTCTAAACTTGGACCATCTACTCAGAATTTTACCCGAGAGAAAAAGAAGCTTCTCTCTTATTTAAGCTACTGGTATTTTGTGTTTTCCATTCCCCACAGCCAAGCTTAATCCTCACTACTAATGCGAGACAAAAAAAGAAAATGGCAACATATAATAGAGTAAGAAATAACACAAAAATATATACCATAAAAACCATATATATTTGCTATTAATGAGTTGCAAATTTAGATTCAAGCCTTCTAGTGGTTGACGTGGCTGTAAAACTTTTAAGAACACAGCTCTTGGGATCATATGCTTACTTTTTAAATTTCTCAAAAGAAATACTACTGTTCCTGATGTTCAAAACATTCTGAATTTTTATAAAGAGGGCATCTATCACTTAATGTAATTGACAACAACGGAAACTACTTCCTTATAGTAGAAACAACGTGTTTCATGATGTTCTTCAGTATAGGTCAGGAGAATCAAAGTGTAGATGATTTGAAATTGCCCCGTGTGGCTGTTCATGTGCTACACTAAATTGAATGCTTTCTTTCTTCATCCCTTGCAAACACTAGCTAGGCAGTGACTTACAGAGGTAACTGGTGGGAGGATAAGAAAGTGGCTTAAGAAGCCAAATTGTTATACAATCAACCCACATCAGTGTGGTCTACCACCAGCTCCAGCACCAGCATCACCAACGAGAAAAGGGTAGAATAGCCATGTACTCCCTTCCACAAAGGGTACCCCATTCAACCTTTCCATTTTTGGTTTATTTTCTCCTTTAATACATTCAATGTTACTTACATTTAAATTTTCTAGGTTATTTTAAACATATTAAAAGCCATGTAGGCTAGGCATGGTGGCTCATGCCTGTAATCCCAGCACTTTGGGAGGCCGAGGTGCACAAATCACCTGAGGTTGGGAGTTCAAGACCAGCCTGGCCAACATGGTGAAACCTCTTCTCTACTAAAAATACAATAATTAGCTAGGCTTGGTGGCGGGCACCTGTAATCCCAGCTACTCAGGAGGCTGACGCAGGAGAATCGCTTGAACCCAGAAGGTGGAGGTTGGAGTGAGCTGAGATCCCGCCACTGCACTCCAGCCTGGGCAAGAGAGTGAGACTCTGTATCAAAAAAATAAATAAATAAATAAAAATAAAAGCATGTGTCTTTGCACGCGCATACATGTAGGAGGAGGAGAAACTCAATGTGTAATATTTTACTTCTACTCTCTGCATATTTCTAAATATAAAATACAGGTAGATATGAACAAAACTCAGATACGTAAGGCATAGGAAACAAAAAATATAAATATTTAACTTAGATTTCATGCACCTCAACTGTGAATACAAAGTGGCAAACATCAGCAATTTATGTCTCATAAAGGAAACCAGAATGGATTCCAACCCAGAGGCAGTGACAGGCATCCCTGAAGCCACGGGATACATTTTCAGCAAATTTAAGCACTTAAGTGAGATGCTTGCTGATATAGATCCTTATATTTGCTCCATTGATTCTAGGGCATTTCAAGCAGGATCCTCCCACAAAGATTCGCTGGTCAAACCTGGGTCTCTTTCTTGCCTTAACCTGTTAAAGGGATGATTTATGAACACACTGTGTGGGGAATGACTGGTGAATTTGCACCACCTATGGCAGACAATTACACACTTTGCATCCAACATGGTTCCTTTATAACTTATGACTAGGTTTTGCTAATATATTATTTCCTATAACCCAACACTGGCTTTGAGAAAAGAAGTCTATGCTAATTTTTGTTGTTTTTTTTACCTTAAGCATTACCTATTTTCATGATGCAAATACTGTACTTACATTGGTGAAGTAGAGGGGTGCATGGATATCTTCAGGATAGCCAGTCATTCCGAATAATTCTCGTCCCACCCGAACAGAACACAAAATGAAGTCCTCTTTATCCCCCAGTAAGAATGGCGGAGCATCTTTTCTCACCTTTAATCTAAATTAACTGCTCAATTCACCTGGGCAGCCACAGGCTAAAATCTCAGAAGTTTATCACACTGGTTTAGTTATTATCTCTCTAACTACTAGAAGCCACCTTTTAATTTACATACTGAATGCACACACAAGTTATTTTTCCTACAAATGGAATCTTTAATTAGGATCAGCTTCATTCGAAACTGGGCAGCAAATGGGAAAATGAGAGGATTACAGAACATCATTAATAGCAACTGCAAATAGCCTTTTAATCAATTTTGAATATTTCCCTCTGAGGAGTCACTCTTCCATTTATGAAATAGAAAATTTTGGCCTGCCATTAACAACAATCTCAACAGCATGCATAACAATAGTAATAATGGGCATTTTAAAAGTCAACCAACTTATGGATAGATATTTTTCATTACGAAATGCTTTCATTTGCATTTTTATCTCCTCTGATCTTACACCTGCCTTGTGTGTGTAGTAAGGTGTTTTTACTTCATTTCACAGACACAGGGCAAAGGGTTAAGAGTGTGTCAGGTTACTTAGGTTTGGGTCTCAGTTCTACTGTTTATCACCTGCGTGGCCTTGGACAAGTTACTCAGTGTCTCTGAACCTCAGTAAACTTACAAAATGAAGACAGAGATGTCTACCACAGACAGATGCTGTGAAATGTGGTCACACTAGCAAAATGCTCCATTAGTGGAGGATGGGTTCAGTGCTCTTCCCAGGGATGAGTAGTTTAATCTGCAGAACCAGGAAGAGCCTGGGATCCAGATCTGGGGCTTGCCTGAAGCAAGAATCGATTTCATAGCAGAACCAAGATTGACATTTCCAACACTTAACCTTTTTCCATTTCTGCTGTCCCATCAGCTACACTAGCGCTCTTAAAGAATAAAAGGAATATGGACACTCCTTTGGGACAGGGGTGCAACAAAAATATTTTATGATCAATAGAAGAATCTATAAATAATGAATAGAACTAATAGAATTGTGCTGTCAATCCAGAAGCCTGGAAATGATTGTCACAGATTGCTTTTGCTGCTTGGGCACAGCGGAAAGCCGCCTGGCCACTTAGGGGACAAGGCCTAATGCTGAAGTCCAGAGCTGGCCACAAGGTGGCAGGATGTCACCAGCGAGCATGCTCAAGCACAAAGTTCCTGGAGCAATCTCCTTGTTCCCGCCCAGGCTGGGGCACTGATTGACACCTGAAGCTCAAGATGACAACCTGAAATATTCCAATCAATATCAGCCCAAAATCTAATGCCAAAAATTCCGTAAATGCCATTCTTCTGCCTAATTGCTCAGCTCTTAAACAAGACAGTAAAACAGGCAAGTCATCCTCCATGTACAAAAAGAAACTTCAAGGTGACCATGAACTTATTCCAATATAAATGACTAACTCTTTTTGCATGAATTCCAATTTTCAAATGTACTAAAAAGTGAGAAGCTTTAGGTGTCAGAAGCAACCCTCCAGAATTCCTGGAGCTCTCCTATTATAATGTTTTCTTATCAAGATTAATATATCCGGCCAGGCACAGTGGTTCATGCCTATAATCTCAACACTTTGGGAGGCCAAGACAGGAGGATCACCTGAGCCCAGGAGTTCGAGACCAGCCTGGGCAACATAGTGAGACCTCGTCTCTACAAAAAATAAAAAAAATAGCTGGGCATGGTGGCATGTGCCTATAGTCCTAGTGACTCAGGAGGCTGGTGCAGGAGGATCACTTGTGCCTAGGAGGTTGAGGCTGCAGTGAGCCATGATCTCACCACTGCTCTCCAGCCTGGGTGACACAGTAAGACCCTGTCTTAAAAAAAAAAAAAAAAAAAGACTATATATTCAAAAAATAGTCAAATCTAAATTATTTCTATACAACTCAAATGCCACCAACCTTTTTTTTTTTTTTTGAGACGGAGTCTCGCTCTGTCGCCCAGGCTGGAGTGCAGTGGCGCCATCTTGGCTCACTGCAAGCTCCACCTCCCGGGTTCACGCCATTCTCCTGACTCAGCCTCCCGAGGAGCTGGGACTACAGGCGCCCGCCACCATGCCCGGCTAATTTTTTTTGTATTTTTAGTAGAGACGGGGTTTCACTGTGTTAGACAGGATGGTCTCGATCTCCTGACCTCGTGATCCGCCCACCTCAGCCTCCCAAAGTACTGGGATTACTGGCGTGAGCCACCGCGCCCAGCCTCCACCAACCATTTTTAAAACCTGAATTTTCCTACCAACCTATTTCTGAACTACCTTCTCTCTTTTCCTCTCCACAAAGGTGAATGTTTAAGGATGATACAATAATTTAAATAACAGCCTAACTTTATACAAGGTTTTATATAGACTTGTATTATTTTAGAATCAGACAATAACTGGGAGATTATCTATTTTAATGCTTTCATTTTCTTAAGAAAGAAACTGGTGTTGCCAGAGGTTAATACATTTGCCAAATATGACACAGCAAGTTAGGTCAGAACTGAGACCCAAACTTTGGTTATCTCTCAAGACAGTTTGGACTAACTATGACCATTTATTTAACTGTGCCTGGAAAGTCATTATTTTCCTTTAGCCTGTAGACCAGCAAGCCAGTAACAAGAAAGAAAACACTGGTTCAGTATTTTGCTCCATAATTCCAGCAGTTCAACTTGGCTCTATACTAGAAATGATGATTAGGACAAACACTATCTGAGGAGCATCATGATGAATACAATAGTAAAGCCCTAAAAATCAAATAAAATCCCTAACAGGTCACAGCCATTCAAATGGGATAGAAGATTGAGGAAAATTCAAGAAGGAAGAAGATGCCTCTCCAGGGATGCTGGAGACCCTGAGCCCTCTCTCACAAGGTGTGACTATAAAGTAATGCAACTGATTTTAAAAGAAACACAACCAGAGCTTACACATCTAAGTAAGCCCTGCGTCTTCCGGAGCAGTCACCTGGGGAGCTGCATTTTTGTGGCAAGGATGCTGCAGCAGCTCAGATATTAACTCTTGTTTGGGAATTGTCTTCAGTGTCTTCTTTAGCACGTTCTTCTAAATGTTGATCACGCACACAAATCTTGGTCATGCGACAGTGGAGTTTTTTCTAGAAAACCTACAGTGTCAACTCTTGGCAAAAGGTGGCTGGTCAAGGTAGATCATCATATTTTGGGATAAATCGAAGTTGCATGTATTAAATAGTAACTGGGTTCATTTTCCCTTGTGGCTTAAACATTGGACGGTGTGCTTCATCTAGAGAAAAAGATTCACCCACATGGAGTCAGTCAAGGAAAAACCTTAAGGAGCATGAACGAATCTTTGTGTTATTGACTTCAAAGCAAGGCGTCTTAATTCTAGTTCTTAATCATTTTGTGTCTGTTGATAAGTTACTCTTCTGTCTCTCAACTCACATCTAAGCTTTTCTAAAGGAAAGGTCAATTATTAGATCAAATCATATGAAATTACTGCTATTTGACCATATTTAATGTACAAAAATCACGTCGTTCAAGGTAATCCATTTAACAGCTTAATATCTTAATAGAGGCCAGGTGCGGTGGCTCATGCCTGTAATCCCAGCACTTTGGGAGGCCAAGGCAGACAGATCACGAGGTCAGGAGTTCGAGACCAGCCTGGCCACCATGGTGAAACCCTGTCTCTACTAAAAATACAAAAAATTAGCCAGGCATGGTGGCAGGCGCCTGTAATCCCAACTACTCAGGAGGCTGAGGCAGGACAATCGCTTGAATCTGGAAGGCAGAGGTTGCAGTGAGCCAAGATCGCGACATTGCACTCTAACCTGGGCAACAAGAATGAAACTATCTCAAAAAAAAAAAAAAAAAAAAAATCTTAGTAGAGTGGTAAAAAGCAGTTCAAACGTGTTAGCTAACATCACCCTGCTGAGATGGACAATACTGAACATCAATATTGAGATCCTAGAGCATGTGATGCTAATCAGCCTCACAAGAGCCAAACATCAGTTTTCTCTCTTAATAGTCCTATTTTTTATGCATTTAGGTTTTTCTCACCATCTAATTTAAACAGCACATCTTGAGGGTATAAAATACTCTGCCAAACACACCCACAAACAGCCTTTCACAATCAGGGCTATTCTGTAAAAACCATCCGTCTTACCCCAAGCAATGATGATAATGTGATTACCTACATATTGGAAAGCAGGTTTGCCAATTTGGTCCCTCTAGGTCCTGGGTCTCAGCCAGACAGGCCAGCTGATCTGATTTGTGCCTAAGCGATTTCACTAAGGAACAGAGTGTACCCTCCACCTTTTCACCTCCCTCCTGCAGGGCAGATGTGACCCGGCCGATCACAGTTGAAGTTACTGTGCAGTGAGCCTTCTTTCCCCCTCTGGTTCTTCTCTTTGCTTTTCATTTCTTCATTATCCTGCATTTATCATCAAAACGTGATCAGAGAAGCCCCTGGCCAGTTCTGCCCCTTCCCCCCTTCCTACACACCAGGGTGGACATTCATTTGAATATTCAAATTCATCCTCCAGTGTTTCTAATCTGCCTGGGAGAAAGGACTCATTGGTTAGAGCATAGAAATTTCTGGTTATTATTTCAGCATAAATATGTCATTTTATGTTTGGGTGGGTCTGCAAAAACTGTGTGCCATTTATTTGCCTCTTACACGATACTCTTCTCAGTGAAGAAAATACATCACTGATAAAATCTGGCCCCATGGGGTTTACCCAGTGATCAGCAGAGCTATCAAGACCCCACGTAGAAGAGGCCTGCTCCGTGCTTCCCACTCAGGACTCAGCATCGGCCTGAGCAGAAAACCTGCGCCTCCCTCCCAATCCCCTCCCCCACTCTTTTTCAGCAATCACCATCAGTGGGAAGTCACTCTGCACATTCAATTACATTGTGACAAATCTTAAATTGTTCACCTGTGCCTAAAAATGAAAAAAAGTGGGGCTACAAGGCTATGGAATTATGGTCTCTGCGGGGGTCTTCCTAGTAAGTCCTAGGCCTGGCAGGAGGTGTTCGCGCGTCTTTTTTTTAGCAGCTGGGCTGACCTCGCCTCAAGGCTCCTTTTCATTATTGCTGCCTGGAAAGGTATTTCTTGTTTTTTGGGGTTTTTTTAAAACCAATCTTTTAAAAAATATTTTTTTAATCAATCTTTTGTGATCACGAAAGCAATCTCTTTTCAATATTAGAAAATGTTAACGGGGCCCAGTGGCTCATGCTTACCATCCCAGCACTTTGGGAGGTGAAGGGGGGAGGATCACTTAAGCCCAGGAGTTTGAGATCAGCCTGGGCAATGTAGTGAGATCCTGTCTCTACAAAAAATTTAAAAATTAGCCAGACATGGTGGCACACATCTGTAGTCCCAGCTACTCAGGAGGATTGCTTGAGCCCAGGAAGTTGAGGCTACAGTAAGACATGATTGCACCACTGCACTCCAGCCTAGGCGACAGAGCGAGACTGTCTCAAAAAACAAAAAATTAGAAAGCGTGATAAGAAAAAAAGAAAAATCAAGCCATCATATTCTTATTCCCCCAAGATTACCACAGTTAACCCCAATGTGCAAATCCTCCCACACTTTCTCTCTGTACATACATATGTATTTTATATATACATATACAGGTATACACTCATATGTATATATATGTATACATATATAAAATCAGTCATCTTTCCATGTCAATCGATTTTCTTCTTATTTAATACCTTCCCAATTTTCTCCATTGTCCCCAAAACATCTGTTATTTTAGGAGTTTAGCTAAACCACATCCAATCCAGGACCACACTCTGTATCTGGTTGTAATGTTTTTTTAAATCTTTTTAAATCTAGAACACTCGTCTCTTACTGCTCATCACTGACTGAAGAGTGCAGGCCAGTTGTCTAGTTAAACACCCAGCCTCTGGGTTTATTTGCCTTGTTGCTTCCTTAGATGTTCAGTTTTTTGGGGGTGGGGGGTGTTGTTTGTTTTGTTTTGTTTTGAGACAGGTTTTGTTTGTTTTGTTTTGTTTCTTGCTCTGTCACCCAGGCTGGAGTGCAGTGGTGCAATCTCGGCTCACTGCAACCTCCACCTCCCAAACTCAAATGATCTTCCCACCTCAGCCTCCTAAGTATCTGGGACCACAGGCTGGAGCTACCACACCCAGGTCCTCAGTTATTAAGCTTGTTCTTCCATCTCTATATTCCCTGTGAACTGGAAATCAGATCCAAGGGATTGGATTCCAACATTTCTAGGCTAGAATCCATCCGGAAAGATGTGGAATGCTTTACACTGTCCCACATCAGCAGACACTTCACACTCAGTTGCTCACCATTAGCAACGCTCCCATTGCCCACTGGGTAGGGAGATGATAGCCTAATCTATCTAACCAGGAAGTATCCTTTGGGGTGTTACTTTGGCAAACTATTTTCCAGACTTTAAACCTTTGTAGCCAGTATCCTGATCCAAAAACCATACCGTAAGTAACTAGTAAAGAACAGACAGGACCATTTTGAAATCAACGCCAGGGAGGAGTAAGTGGGGAAGAGCGAAGGTACGAATTTGCTTAGCGTTCACAGCTGGAAGGAAGACTCACTGTTACAGCTTTCATGGTGCCCTCTACTTTCCAAAGTAATTGACAGACATTACGGAAGCTTGGTGTAAATCAGAAGCCCCGAGGGCTCGAGGGAGACTGAGCAACTGGGAAAGTCAGCACCGGGTGTTGTGTCATTTTTTTTTCCTGAAAAGCTCTTCACAGGAGGTCCTCAGGGATTCTGATTTCTCTTTTAACACTCGTTAGTCAAGGTGATAATGCCAGGCTCACACATGTAAGTTCTCCAGAAATAAGAACTGCCTGTAATCTTCCTCAGAGGAGCCTGATCTAAGTACCTACTTGAGCTACAATCCTATAGGGTCGGATATTGTCACAGCAACGAAGCACCAGCAGGGACCTTGATCCCATCTCCCCACCTACCTACTTTAATCTCTGTCTCGGTCCTGGGGGACAATGATTCTGTGATAAGGACGTCATGCAGGTGAAGTTGTTTATAGAGCTATGGTTGCTGAGTTCAATGCTAGATAGGGGACCCCACGTGGGGCTCTCTCAGGTACACATCCCATCAGGCACCCACTGTCACTGTGATCTGGTGGTCTTGTTAGCCATGCACAGTATAAGTTGTGCTGTTTGCTTTTTTGAGGTAAGAGGGGCACCGTATTTCAGACAGCAGGAAAATACCTGAATTTGTCAATCCTATAAATACAACTGCATTTATACTCAGGAGAAAGATACCTCTGAAGAGGTTTGCCTCTGTGCCTTTAAGCAAGACATTCGCAGAATAAATCAGAGCTGAGGTGGCTCTGTCTGAGACTGTCAGGATGGCCCAATTTCCAGAATAATAACAGAGATGTGCCTGGATAAGGCAAATTGGCTCAGGACATGAGAGGCAGAGAAAATAACATAACACAGCCCTTGGCCAAGCGGAAACTCAATAACTACTGTCTGAATGATGCAGCCAGGTAAATCTTCTCCTAATGGACATCAAGTTGAAAATTAAAAGGAAAAAGAAGAGCACAGTGTTTAGAAAAATGGGTCCTACAGGCTCTTCTCCCTGCTGCTTCGACTCCGGGAAAGTTCTTCTAGACTGCTTTTAGTACAAGAACCTTGTACAACCAGTTCAGCTGGAAGTGTGCCTGCCATCCTGCCATGGCCCTCATTAGATAACTCTGACCTGTTGAAAAGCTGAAAATAGAACCTTGAGCCATTTTCTCTGCAGCTCAACTCTTGTAATTGTCTGCCTTTCTAAATATTAGCAGTACCCTAGTTATACCGTCATTTTAAAAATACTTGCCCATTTTTACCTTTTCTTAACACCACTGACCACCACACTACCTTCTTCAGGGAAAAGTTTTTTATGTAAAGAGAGGAGTGATTTTCATTTTATTTCCTTTCTCCCTAGACAGCTAGAGATATTACTTTAAAAACAAATTCTTGAGGGCTTTTTCCTTGGTTTAAATCACCTGGAAAAATCAGTAGGGAAGAATAGAGTACTTCCTTAGTTACCCATTGGTTGTAGTAACTAAAGCCCACAAAAATCCATCTCCCACTTCCTACTAAAATTTTATAAGCATTAAAAATATTCGCTTGGATGCTGTATGGTGCTTTTTCTTTTGCATCCAAACTGAACTTTTTTCACGCTGACGTCTATGGCTGATTTTTCTTAATTTATTTACTTAATTTATTATTTATTTCTTAATTTATTTACTTAATTATTTATTTACTTATTTATTTTTTAATTTATTTACTTAATTATTTCTTAATTTATTTACTCATTCAAAAATTTTTTAAATTAATAAGTGAACTCCTGGCAGGGAACAGGGCTCACAACTGTAATCCCAGGGCTTTGAGAGGCTGAGGCAGGAAGATTGCTTGACACCAGGAATTCGAGACCAGCTTGGGCAACATAGTGAGATCCCATTTCTAAAAAAAAAAATTTAAAAACTAGCCAGGTGTGGTAGTAGTATGTGCCTGTAGTCCTAACTACTCAGGAGGCTAAGGCAAGAGAATCGCTTGAGACCAGAAATTCAAGGCTGCAGTAAGCTACGATCACACCACTGCACTCCAGCCTGGGTGACAGAGAGAGACCCTGTCTCTAAAAAATAAATAAATAAATAAATAAGTGAGCTCCCAGTTCTGTTCAATAAACAAATGGCCTTTGAATTTTCCAACAGGAGTCTCTTCCGAATCTGGAACCAAGCCTTGGTAACACAGGGTGTTGGATGGACAACACACATAATAAACTGTTTACCCTGAAATGCATGTTTCAAAGGCTTCTCTGAATTAGATGACAGACTTCCTACAAATCATAACTAATATTCACGTCAACTTCCCTTTTCCAGCTTTAAAGCTGATACAAATGCCCTCTCTGGTATCCGTGGACTAACATTTCCCTAGCCCCCAGTTCTTACTTTCTATGTGCTTAGCTTACAGGGCCTGACTCCAACTGGACTGAACATTTTTTTGCAAATCTACAGGCTTTTAAACACCGGACTTCTCGGGAATCTTACTTAAAACACAAATTTCCAGGCCTCACCTTCCACAGACTCTGATCTGGTAAATCTTAGTAGGATCCATGAGTCTGCATTTTCAACAAGCTTCTGTCCCCACCCCAGGTAAATGGTCCTTGGAATGCACTTTGACCAACATTGCTCCAAGAATGTCAATCTCCAAAGCTTTTGATGAATGCTGTTTTCATTCATTTATTCGACAAATGGTGGCTAGGTACCCACTATGTGCAGGATGTCACTTGAGGGACAGATAAATTCATACGGGCCCTGCCCTCAAGATACTTACAATCTAATGGGAGAAATGAGATGTGAACATCGAAACTAACCAAAGGAGTAAGAGGTGGTCCTGAGAGAGACAGATAAAATATTGTAAGAGTTCAGAGGAGAAAGAGGTAACATGAGATAGAAGGGATAAGGCATGGTTTTATGGAGAGATGAGGTATGCATTAAACCTGAAAGTACAAAGTATTTGGGCACATGGAGGTAGAAAAGCGGAGTCACTGTCAAACATAGCAGGTGCGAGCAAAGCTACAAAGTAGGGGAGGATGAGGCTGTGTAGGGAAGAGGGAGGCATTTAACTTGCTTGGAGCACAGGGTGCAGGCAGGGACAGAGAAGCAAAGGAGCTTATAAAAGAGAGTTGTAGCCAAATCCTGGAGGGCTCTGAATGCCAAGTCACCGAGTAGGGTCACGAGTAAGAGCTTTAGGTAAACCCGGAAAACGGGTGACTGTGAGCCGAGTTGCAAGTAGCCACAAGCTGCACTAAGCAGGTAGCAACGTGGCAGCTGTGGGCATTCTTCCTAGAAGGAGGGAAGAAAATCTACTGAGCTCTTCTCTGCAAGAATTCCTCAACACTACAGTCCAGCCAGAGCATCATTCATTATTTCTCAAAATATGATGTCCAATGTAAGCTCACACCTTGCCTTGTAGTAACCCGTTAATGTTAGAAAAGGGCTGGCACTTTAACCTGTGGGTTTAACCATCACAAAGCCCATAAGTGCTCCTTGAGAAGGAAGGATGAGAACAAAATGCGGGGTGAGAGTGCTCCATGCTCTCACACTTTTCTCCTCTCAAGAACACTGCTACTTCTCCACACATGCTCCAATACACACATACACACACACAACCAAAACTTAGGGGAGCTGGCTGGCTGAAAATAAGGGCACAGTGGTATTAAGACTAGACCTTCCGTGGTCAAATTTTCCATACCCTGTTTAATGAGTAAGTTTTATTTACAGTCGGCCCAACGTAGCCCAGGTTCTTCATCTGTAGATTCAACCAGCCGTGGATCAAAAATATCCAAGAAACAATAAAAATTAAAACAGCAACACAACAACAAAAATTATTGCAAGTAATAAACAATACAGTCTAACAACTATTTATATAGGATTTACATCGTATTAGGTATTATAAGTAATCTAGAGATGATCTGAAGCTTATGAAAATATGTGCATAGATTATATGCAAATACTATGCCATTTTATATCAGAGACTTGAACTAAGGATTTTTGTATCCTCAGAGGTCCTGGAACCAATACCCCACGGATACAGAGTGTATTACAGCACTATGTATGACCCTTTGTAAACTTTAAGGTTTTACAACTTCCCAGATATCTACCCAGGAAAAAAACAGACCATAAATACGAAACATATCATTCTTTCTGCAGTCATAATAGTTCTATCTCCAGCACTTTGCCACCACCACCCCTAGATCGAGGTCCCCAACTCAGGAGCTGATTGACCATCTGCATTTCAAAGAATCATATGAAAATCCATAATTAGGAGGCTAACGCCTTTGCATGCATTTGAGAATCACCAACAGCGTAGATTACATGAGCAAACTGCATCAATAAATTCAGCTGCCACCTTATTTTTCACCCGAGTCTTATCAGAAATACAAAACAACATGTGCCAGAGATAAATGAATTACAATCAGAAGCAGGGACCCAAGAAAAGCAGGGGGACAGTGGGATTACTTCCCCAGGTGAAGGGTCATTTATCCAGGAAATCTAATCGGAGGCAAATAGCATATACTTTTTCAGGGAAGGGGGAGGGCAGGAAGGTTTTTTCTGCTTTCTTTGTGACAGCAGCAAAATCTCTAGCAAGTGCAATATGTCTCCTGTGACCTTTTTGCACGTCTAATATTCTAAGCAGCCATTATATGAGGAGTTAGGAATCCAGTGCCCACTACTCTCCTCTGGGTTTCCTCTGTACAGAGAGGATATGCCAACAAATGAAACAGATGTCTTAGCTGCCTACCCTGCAGCCATGCTGGCCCATTCCTTATGTGACCTGATCATTGTGGATCTTGCTTTAGGAGAGGACAGGAGGAGTGATCTGAATGCTTGTCACCTTGGATGAAATGTGAGTCTCATCACAGACATATCCTTGCCTCAGGCCTCCTCACAACAAGCTCTGTCTGCCAGAGTTGCAGCTGCTCTGTGCAGCCTCCCCACAACCTAATGTACAGCCAGAGGACGTGCAACACCCCTGAAAATCTGACCCAAGGAAGATACAGCAAAGGTGTTTCTTGCTCTGCCTCAGTGGAACACAATGGTGTTGTCATTCCTCTTTCAGTCTCATTCAACCACTGTCCCCAGAGTGGTGCTGCCATCCTGGGGTGACTCCAGTGCAGGTACAAGTGATGGCAGATCAAAAGGTAATGTTGACTCCATACAAACCAACTCCTTGGAGACCCAGAGGCAGCCACTGGTCAAGGAATAGCTGCTGGCTTAAGCTAAGAGATCCAGGCACAGTGATAAGGGATCTTTAGCAGGAGACCAATTTGTAAGCTGGTTCTTGCTGGGGGAACAACTAGCACCTGCAAAAACTGTCCCTTGTCTCCTGAAGTATCTGAGATTTCAGCCAAGGCTTCTTCCCACAGGCATAGCATAAGTGCTCACGGAAATAACACCACACATACACACATACATATGTGGGCATATATACACACACAGACTCACACAGAGACAAACTGCCACTGGATGGAATCAGGGCTACTCTAGAGTGATGCTCTGGAGGGATGCTTCGAGCTGGGACCTCAGATTTCAGAATCCAGGGAAAAGGCTCTAGAACTGTGCTATTCAGTATGGTAGCCACTAGTCACATATGGCCACTGAGTACCTGACATGTTGGCTCGCCTGAGTTGAGATCTGAGATCTGCTTTAAGTCTTAGCATGAAATAATGTAAAATATCTTGTTAATAATTTTTATATGATCAAATGTTGAAATGACAATATGTTAGATTGTATGTTTCCTATTGCTAGTGTAAATTAGTGGCTTTGAACAACATTTAAAACATGTAAAATACATTTAAACAAATGTATTAGCATACAGTCCTGGAGGCCAAAAGTCTGAAATGGATCTCACTAAATTAAAATCAAAACATCAACAGGGCTGCATTCCTTCTGGAGGCTCTGGGGAGAATCTGCTTTCTTGCTTTTTGCAGCTTCTAGAGGCCACCTGAATTCCTGGGCTCATGGTCCCGCTTCCTCTGTCTTCAAAGCCAGCAACATCCCATCTATCTGACCCATTCTTCTGAAATCAAACCTCCCTCTAACCACAGCCAGGAAAGGTCATCTGCTTTTAAGGACTCATGTGATCATATCAGGCCCAGATAATTCGGAATTATCTCCCATGTCAATGTCTTTAACTCAGCCGCATCTGCAAAGTCCCTTTAGCCATGTAAGATAACATATTCACAGCTGGCAGGGACTAGGACGTGGACATCTTTGGGGGTCATTATTCTGCATACCACATGGATATATTGGGTTAAATGCCATGTTATTAAGATTACGTTCACCAGTTTCTTTTTCTTTTTTAAAGGTTCTCCTAGAAATTTTTAAAACTACATGTGTCTTACATTACATTTCTACGGGGCAGTGCTAGCCTAGAGTCTTTCTGATCACTGAAATTCACTACATGGACCATTTTTGGGTGCCCAGACCCTCTCTGGAGAACAAGGGCACCAGCCTAAGGTGACCTCCAGTCCCAGAACACAGCCACATGGCATATACTCAGGGCTGTGCGAGTCTCCTATGCCTATTTGCCACGGAATTATCACTAGTGTCCCTGCTTACTCTCAAAATGTCCAGTTTGGATAATCCATTAAATGATCACTCTACTCCTGTGTTATATTTGAAAATGGAGCTGCTCAATCATCCATCAAGGGGAGCTTTGAATCGATTTTCTAGGGGTGGTGATGGGTTTGCATTGATCTCCACTCCCTACCCCTGGCCTTCCCCAGGCCTCCTTGTATGTAAGGGCTCCATCAGCTTGCTGAAAGGTACGCCCACATCCGCAGGCCATGAGCAAACTGATTGGATGCCAGCTAACTCACTTCTTTTTTTTTTTCTGAGATGGAGTCTCACTCTGTGGCCCAGGCTGGAGTGCAGGGTGCAATCTCGGCTCACTGAAACTTCCATCACCTAGGTTCAAGCAATTCTCCTGCCTCAGCCTCCTGAGTAGCTGGGGTTACAGGCACGCACCATCATTCCCAGCTAATTTTTTTGTATTTATAGTAGAGGTGGGGTTTTGCCACGTTGGCCAGGCTGGTCTCAAACTCCTGACCTCAAATGATCCACCCACCTCAGCCTCCCAAAGTGCTGGGATTACAGGCATGAGCCACCATGCCTGGCCTGCTTCTAAGTTTTTAATGACAATTTGTTGTCATTTTATAATTACAAAAATAACACACTAATTATAAAAATAAAATAAAATATTACAATAATCTATAATGTAGAATATTTTAAAGTCTCTTATCATTTTCCACACATACCCTGGTAGATAACCACTATTCACAGTTCTCCACATGGCAGGATTGGTTGAAAAGTCTCAGTTCAGTGACAAACAAGCCTGAAGCTGGTTTTCTTCTCTTGGACAAACTCCAATCCCATTCATACCAAGAAGACTGCATTTAGCCCAATCAGTTTACACTCCATCATCCAGTAATAAATAAATATATATATATATTTAATACTTTAAGTTCTAGGGTACATGTACACAATGTGCAGGCTTGTTACATAGGTATACATGTGCCATGTTGGTTTGCTGCACCCATCAACTCGTCATTTACATGGGGTATTTCTCCTAATGCTATCCCTCCCCCAGCTCCCCATCCCCCGACAGGGGGATGTTCCCTGCCCTGTGTCCATGTATTCTCCTTGTTCAATTCCCACCTATGAGTGAGAACATGCGGTGTTTGGTTTTCTGTCCTTGTGACAGTTTGCTGAGAATGATGGTTTCCAGCTTCATCCATGTCCCTACAAAGGACATTGACTCATCCTTTTTTATGGCTGCATAGTATTCCGTGGTGCATATATGCCACATTTTCTTAATCCAGTCTATCATTGATGGACATTTGGGTTGGTTCCAAGTCTTTGCTATTGTGAATACTGCTGCAATAAACATACATGTGCATGTGTCTTTATAGCAGCATGATTTATAATCTTTTGGGTATATACCCAGTAATGGGATCGCTGGGTCAAATGGTATTTCTAGCTCTAGATCCTTGAGGAATCACCACACTGTCTTCCACAATGGTTGAACTAACTTACACTCCCACCAACAGTGTAAAATCATTCCTTTTTCTCCACATCCTCTCCAGCATCTGTTGTTTCCTGACTTTTTAATGATCGTCATTCTCATTGTATGAGATGGTATCTCACTGTGGTTTTGATTTGCATTTCTCTGATGACCAGTGATGAAGAGCATTTTTTCATGCGTCGGTTGGCTGCATAAATGTCTTCTTTTAAGTGTCTGTTCGTATTCTTTGCTCACTTTTTGATAGGGTTGTTTGTTTTTTTCTTGTAAATTTGTTTAAGCTCTTTGTAGATTCTGGATATTAGCCCTTTGTCAGATCAGTAGATTGCAAAATTTTTCTCCCATTCTGTAGGTTGCCTGTTCACTCTGATGATAGTTCCTTTTGCTGTGCAGAAGCTCTTTAGTTTAATGAGATCCCATTTGTCAATTTTGGCTTTTGTTGCCATTGCTTTTGGTGTTTTAGTCATGAAATCTTTGCCCATGCCTATGTCCTGAATGGTATTGCCTAGGTTTTCTTCTAGAGTTTTTTGGTTTTAGGTCTTACATTCAAATCTTTAATCCATTTTGAGTTAATTTTTTTATAAGGTGTAAGGAAGGGATCCAGTTTCACCTTTCTACATATGGCTAGCCAGTTTTCCCAGCACCATTTATTAAATAGGGAATCCTTTCCCCCATTTCTTGTTTTTTTGTCAGGTTTGTCAAAGATCAGATGGTTGTAGATGTGTGGTGTTATTTCTGAGGGCTCTGCTCTGGTCCATTGCTCTATATATCTGTTTTGGTACCAGTACCATGCTGTTTTGGTTACTGTAGCCTTGTAGTACAGTTTGAAATCAGGTAGCATGATGCCTCCAGCTTTGCTATTTTGGCTTAGGATTGTCTTGGCTATGTGGGCTCTTTTTTTGGTTCCATATGAACTTTAAAGTAGTTTTTTCCAATTCTGTGAAGAAAGTCATTGGTAGCTTGATGGGGATGGCATTGAACCTTGGGCAGTATGGCCATTTTCACGATTTTGATTCTTCTTATCCATGAGCATGGAATGTTCTTCCATTTGTTTGTGTCCTCTTGTATTTCATTGAGTAGTGGTTTGTAGTTCTCCTTGAAGAAGTCCTTCACATCCCTTGTAAGATGGATTCCTAGGTATTTTATTCTCTTTGTAGCAATTGTGAATGGGAGTTCACTCATGATTTGGCTCTCTGTTTGTCTGTTATTGGTGTATAGGAATGCTTGTGATTTTTGCACATTGATTTTGTATCCTGAGACTTTGCTGAATTTGCTTATCAGCTTAAGGAGATTTGGGTTTGAGATGATGGGGTTTTCTAAATACACAATCATGTCGTCTGCAAACAGGGACAATTTGACTTCCTCTTTTCCTAATTGAATACCCTTTACTTCTTTCTCTTGCCTGATTGCCCTGGCCAGAACTTCCAACACTATGTTGAATAGGAGTGGTGAGAGAGGGCATCCTTGTCTTGTGCCTATTTTCAAAGGGAATGCTTCCAGTTTTTGCCCATTCAGTATTTAAGCCCATTCCAGTTTCAACTTAAGCTTTTTGTCTCTAGTTAACACTCAATGAAATTCAGGAAGTATAGCTATTAGTGGTCAGTTCAAACAAAGTCTCAGTCCAGGATTCATGCCCCATCCAGGAGAAGTTTTTTGAAGATGCTTGAGATAGAGAAGGGAGAGTGGGGCCTGCTCTCTCATTCCTCTTCTCTTTGTTCCAGCACTACTTCTGGATTCCGAGTCCAGAGTGCTCACCATTACACCATGGAACCTCACACTATATTCCAGCACTGCTTCTATAGTGTGCATGCCAATGCTTTTATGTGTGTATATATATGCATGTGTATGCATGTGTGCGTGTGTGTGCATGTGTGCATGAATGTATGTGTGTGCCTGTGTGAACATGTGCATTATGAGGGCGCAGTTCTCTTTCTGCTGACCATCACTACCTCTCTGTGCAGATGCAGTCATTGAAAGCTGGTGCTGTCTATTGGGCTGTTTGTCCTATAACAAGGATTTCTGCCCAGCATGTTCTTAGTTAGGCAACATGAGCTACCAAGCAATGGTCACTCATCGGGCACAGGGCATGGCAACATTGCTTCTCCTCTCCTCTCTGCACTCCCCAGTGTTAGGCACTGGACCCCTTCAGGACTGTATGCCTTTCCACTTGACTGCAGAGGTTCCCCCTCACCCAATGTCTTCATCTTCTGCGCTGGAATGTTCCACCTGCTCTGCTGTGTTTCCCTGGTCTCAGCTCACCAGCACTTCCAACCCCACAGTTCTTTAAGGGGCTTCACTTCTTGAGCCATCAGCAACTCCAGGAACAATCTGGGCCCATGTCCTGGGTTTCAGGGTGTGACAGTTAATTATATATGTCAATATGACTGGGCCATTAGGTGCCCAGATATTTGGATAAACATTATTCTGGGTGTTTTGTGATGGTGTGTTTGGATAAGGTTCACATTTAATTTTTATTTTATTTTATATTTTTTGGTAGAGAGAGGGTCTCACTATGTTGCCCAGGATGGTCTCAAACTCCTGACCTCAAGAGATCCCTCACTTCAGCCTCCCAAAGTGCTGGGATTACAGATGTGATCCACTGCACCCAGCCAAGGTTAACATTTAAATCAGTAGATCAAGTAAAGCAGATTGCCCTCCATAACATGGATGGGCCTCATCCAATCAGCTGAAGGCCTGAATAGAACAAAAAGGCAGGTCCTTCCTGGAGTAAAAGATAACCTTTTCTGCCTGATGGCTTTGAACTGGGACATTGGCCTTTTTCCTGCCTTGGACTCAAACTGAAACGTGAGCTTTCCTGGGTCTTGAGCCTGCCAGTCTTCAGACTAGAACTAAGCCGTCAGTTCTTCTGGGTCTCCAGCCTGTCAACTCACTTTACAGATCTTAGGACTTGCCAGCCTCCATCATCACGTGAGCCAATTCCTTATGATAAATTTCTTGTATGCATATTCACAACCTATTAATTCTGCTTTCTCTGGAAAACCCTAACACTCAGGGTTACCCTTAAGCCTCAGGAGCAATTTCAGCAACCCCTCTTTTGAGGGGTAACATGTCAACTACCTCCCCTCCCCTGGAGGGCTAGAGGAGGAATATTACTACCCCAGGAATCCTGCGGCCTCTGCCTGCTCCCCTCTCAAGCTGTCTTTGTAAATGGAGGGAGTGGTGACATAAGTTCTTCTGGAACCCATCTCAGAAAGCCTGCATAGCCACTCCATGCTGTGCTCCCTCTGCTGTCAGCTGAAGTTGACTCCCTGGTAATCAGGTAAACCCAGAAGAAACAGAAAAGTTTCTCCCCAAGCATTCACACGCTCCTATGTTTACCGAACATATTTTGCTTTTCTACAAGCTTCCTTCTGGGGACAAATTCTCTTAAGTCTTTGCATTTAGAGTAATTATACACCATTACTTCCATTGTTAACTAAAATATGCATATGATTCTCCATATTTGTGTAATTGTGACTTAAGGCAAAAAACTTAAAAAATAAAAAGAGTAGTAAAAGAAGAAACAAAACTAGGCAAATCTTGCACAGATTATTCCCATCATAGACAAGCAAGCTATAAATTGTTCAAAGGGAAAGTGATGCCCAGACCACTAGAAGACTGCCTTTAGCAGCACTCACTTGCTGGCAAGACCAAAACAAAAAATAAAATTCCTGAGAAATATCAGAAGATGGAGTCAAAAAAATTGCCCAGAGAATATTAAAACAAAACAAAACAAAAAGATATACTAGAAGAGGGAAAGATAAGTCTTCCAGGAAATCAACCCAGGAAGTCAAAAATTCAATGAATAAAATTTCTAAAAAGAGAACAGAAAAAGTAGAGGGAATGAAATCATGAATAATCATGATGATAACGGTAATACATTTCCAATTGAAAATTCTCAGCATAATGAATGAAAAATAAGAGTCATGAAAATGCAATTTCAAAACCAAACCTTAAGATTCTCAAAGCTTCCAGAGAAAAATAACAATTTATGTGCAAAGAACTGCCCATCAGAATAACATCAGCTTGAAGACAGAAGATGGAGCAATGCCTTCCAAATTCTAAATGAAAATCATCCCCGGCCTAGAATGCTATCCATACAAATGACCAATCAAGGAAAATGGAAGAAACGATATTATTAGATATGTTCTCAGACTTACTTTCCCTGCACCCCTTTTGAGGAAGCTAATGGCAGATGCAGCCTAACAAAACAATGGCTGGTCCATAGAGAGCATCTTCTGCACCAGGCACTATTCGAAGTACTTTATGTATATTAATTGGTTTACCCCTCGCCATACCCCTAGGAGGTGAGTACTCCTATCATCTCCATTTTACAAAGAGGAAACTGGGCACAGAGAAATTAGGTGATTTGCTCATAAATCTCACAGCTAATAGTGGTAGAGAAAGAGGGAACTAAGCTAAGAATGAAGACATGGGACATAGGAGAAAATGATTCTACCAGGAAAATGCACAGCAAAATCACAGGATGATGCAGAGTGTAGCTCGAGATGCCCACTGAGTACTCCTTGTCCAGTTTGGAGCTGAAGGATGAAGACTGAGGGAGAAGTCCAATACAAGTAGGAACTGATTAATATTTAATAAACTTTCTGATATAGTTGCCTTTTGGAAAATGAAATTGAGCAATGTGTGACAGATCTGGTGGGATATAATCATAGAACACTCTGGCTCTACAGCTAAGACATAATAATGTCAATGCCAATATTGGATTTTGTAAAAAATATTTGGATACAAATAGAATAGGAAGAAGGGAGAAAGCATGTGGGATGAGGGGCAAAGGGAAGACACCGTGTAAGAAAGCTAAATCCTTTTTAGGATTTAGAGACAAACAGGGAGGCAATAGAAAACATCAAAAATCGGTAAATCAAGAAATGAGAGTATATGCATATTCTTCAGTTAAATGACAGCAAATAGTGGAATAAACAGTTAAAGATTCTTTAAAGTGTTTGTCTTTGGGAATTGGGACACAAGAGTGGAAATGGATGGGAAATTTTACCTAGTTTTTAAAAATATACATTATGTATCAAATTTTTTTTTCAATTATATACAGAGAAAAAGATGACCCACAAGAAGTATGGAAAAAGACTACCAACCTCAAATCAATGGGGTATGACGTATTCTGGATTTCCAGAATTCAGGTATGTTAATGACTTTTTTTTTTTTTTTTTTTTTTTTTGATTTTGAGACGGAGTCTCGCTCTGTCCCCCAGGCTGGAGTGCAGTGGCGCGATCTCTGCTCACTGCAAGCTCCGCCTCCCGGGTTCACGCCATTCTCCTGCCTCAGCCTCTCCGAGTAGCTGGGACTACAGGCGCCCGCCACCACGCCCGGCTAATTTTTTTGTATTTTTAGTAGAGACGGGGTTTCACCGTGGTCTCGATCTCCTGACCTCGTGATCCGCCCACCTCGGCCTCCCAAAGTGCTGGGATTACAAGCATGAGCCACCGCGCCCGGCCACAATGACTTTTAAAAGATGTTCATGTAAAAGTCTGGTGAGACATTAAAAGGCTTAAAACATATATAGTCATTAAAAATATTTTACTTAGAATAAGTATATCCTGCAAATCAATTGACCAACTATATGCACATGGTCTACGGAGTTAGCATTTAGTTTACATGAGGCATGTTAGGCCTAAATTTTTCCTTTAGATCTTTTTTCATTTTTCAAAATTTTCTTCCATTAAAATGGATTGCTTTCTAATGAGACAAAAAGTTTAAGGGAATTTTTTGTTAGGCCTTCGATAATGTATTTGTGTTTTAAAACTAGATTCAGACACTGTTGTGATAGAAACAAAAATTTAATTAAAAAGGAAAGAGTTGAGAACAATATTTAAAAAGAATGGAAAGGAAAAATGTCCCTGTATCATACTAGAATATTTTGATTTTTCGAAGTGACTCAAACCCAACATAACACATACCAAAAGAATTGATTTCAGATGCTTTGTGGTTCCACATGTTGCCTCAAATCAAGAGGCCGCAGGCTGAGGACTGGAACTCCTGTTACCTAGAGACTGTTCAGTGGAATGGTATATGTGGTATATGTGATAGCAGAAAACGGAAAGAAACACTGAGCTGTCCTTACCCAGTGTACAATTTCAAGAAGCAAGGGAGAGAGAAGAGAGTGAAGGGAGGACAGTGCTCCCTCCCTTCGGAGCTGTTCCCTACGCACAGGCACAGACAATGAGTCTAAAAGAAGCAACCAAGAGGCCCTACAAATGCATCATTCCACTTTTTGGTCCCGTGGCATGGCTGTTCTGCAGAGGACTGCGGGGAGTTTCATGTCAGAAGGTGACTTGATTGAACCCTCTTTCCTCACTTGTAATTTACTTAAATGCCAAAAATCTTAAAGCAGGCTGTCAATAGCTCCATGTAACATTTAAAGCACATGACCTCACTTGTGTCTCTGACTCTCCTTAAGTACTTTAAAAACACATTATCATCTCATCTCATTTTACAGCCGAGTCTTAAAGAAATGCCATTTCTTGAAAGGAAATGTTACATGAATCACAGCTGCAAAGTGCTGTGATGGGGCCAGCCTGATTGCCTGACACCCCACCAAACACACAAAGGCAAGAAATCTTCTGCTCTCAAAACAAAGGGAAGACATGTCTGTCTGTCACAGAATTCCCAGCATCACGGAGTACCCTGAAAGGGACACAAACGTTTCTGCTCAAAAGCAGAATGCAGATTTCTGAGTCGTCCTGGTATGTTCCCCAAATCACCACACAGCTACTGGGTCCAAGTTTGGGGAAGACTTTGACAATGCTCCTGGGATCTGGCTTGTCTTTCAAGACCATGAGGCTGCCTGCAATGGAGGCATGTGGCTTCAAATTGCCCCTATAAAGTCTGGTCCAACAGTCAAGAGCACTGTCCTTAAAGTACGTTGGGTTAAGAGTCTGAAAAAATGGCAGAACTGAGCCTGAAGCTGATCCTCTAGTATCTTTAGGCAGAAGCTTTCACAGGGGGTCTTCAGTGATAACCCATAGCAACACAGGACAAGGGCAGGCTCTGAGGAACCCCCCAAAACACTGGAAACCGAGCAGTGCCAGCCGCCATGGCATAAAACCACACCAGATGTCTTACGCTATAAGCCATCATAACAGGCCCCAGAATAGCCTGGTGATTCCCAGGCTTGTACCCAGCTCCTGAACTTGTCTTCCAAAGCCACCATATTCTGACATTGATAAAATGTCAGATATCTGATACTGATTAAAACCTTCCCCTGAGTCTTACCTGTGTCCTGGATCAAATTCAAATGTCTTGCCAAGGGCTTTCCTCTCCCCCAACACTGCCTCCATCCCTCCGCCCATTATGCCCCACCGGTTGTCCAAGGCTGCAGCCTGGTTGACTCTCCACAACTCACATCCTTCACCATCTCTGAGCTTGCTTTCCCAGGCTGTAGTCTTCCAAACTACACAGCAGCTTCCATAGCCTCCTTGAGTAGGTAGGAAGTACTCACCTGTCCACTGAGTCCCTGTGTTCCATGGCATTAGAGGCATTAAACGGTGTCACAGGTTATGTCTTGATTGTCTAATTCTAATGCAATCCCTCTCAGGCACCCACTCTCCTGAGTTGGTGGAACATCCAATGTCTGTCCCTTCTCCAACCTCACTTTCCTTCCCTCTGATTATCAGGGGCCTACAGGTTCCAGAGGTGGGTGGGGAACTCTCAGCATCTGGCTTCTCCGCTACCCTTGCTCCTTGCAGAGGGCTGGGGGATCCACTGTTGTTCTGTCACCAGTGGGCCCCATAGCCAGCTTCCGGAGGCCTGTGAAGCCCTGCCCCAGGCTCCCAGGCCACTCCAAAACACTCTCTGTCACCTCAGGTCGGTCCTGCCACCTGAAGGGCCAGGCTCAGTATTCCTTAGGCTCTTTCCACTCACACCTGAACCCTGGTCCTCTGCAGGCTCTAAATTCCACCTCCACCCTGGGGCCAGCCCGCTTTTCCAACCCTGGAAATTCAAAACCTTCATTCACTTGCCTTTTCTTTAATAAAAGGGCTTAATTGCCAGTGAAGAATGATTTGATGGTCCCAAGGGACCAGACCCTAGACCCTAGAATAGGAAAGAGTTGTTTATATCTCTTAATGGAGGAAGGAGAACAGAGAGTTAAGTTTGTTTAAATGCACCATAAGTGCAATGGGGCAATCTCGGCTCACTGCAACTTTCACCTCCCAGGTTCCACTGATTCTCTTGCCTCAGCCTCCCAAGTTGGTGGGATTACAGGTGCCTGCCACCAGGCCCAGCTAATATTTTTGTATTTTAATACAGACAGGGTTTCACCATGGTGGCCAGGCTGGTCTCGAACTCCTGACCTCAGGTGATCTGTCTGCCTTGGCCTCTCAAAGTGCTGGGATTACAGGCTTGAGCCACCATGCCCAGCCCATAAGTGCAATTTTTAGATAGCACTTCTATAAAACAGAATTCTTTTGGAATGCATGTATTTATTTGTCAAACATTTATGGAGCCTGCGATGAGCACAGCAAAATGCCAGATGATAGGAATACAGACAAGAGAGACACAGAACCTACCCTCAAGATAGGTCTTGAAAGTATCTGGAAAGCAGCCATCAAAGAGATTCCTCCCCCCACCACGATGAAAACCTGTTTATTATCATTTAAAACCACTTATTACTTGTCTGTATGCAGATAACATATACTTCCATGTCTTAAATTACCTGTTGCTTACTTTACTTTTAAAAGAGAGGATCGTAGGTAGAATTTCTTTGGGAAAAGCCCATTAGTACCCAACACCAATAATCACATGAGTTTTCACAAGCTTGTGGTTGTACAACTTAAAACTCCTCCACTCACATCAATTGATCCCTCTTACAGAATTACAGGAGGCAATCCTGCAAGTCCCATGATTACATTTTATGAAGAAAGCAAGCCAAGCCCAGAGAAGTTAATTAATTTCCATGGAAGGGGCTAATCCACAGGGAAAAGGCCCAGGTCTCCCACCAGTGAATCATTTACATCCATAAGCAGCTGCTCACCCTCAATTCAAAACTGTGTTCCTTACTGGAAACTGACAGGAAGCTGGAGGTGTTGAGCTGCTGGGAAAAGGGGAGTGAATGCTTGGGAGTGTTGCGGTCATCAGAATGAGATTTACCCAGGAAGCTGAGAAAGCTTAAGCTTTCAGCCATGCACTTGTGCAAGCTCCTTAGAAAGGTAACCCTTCCTATACATTCCAATTAAGAGACTGCAATTTCTCAATTTATAATTTGTTGGGATCTGTTTTCTCATTCGGAATCAATATTTGTTGTTTTTCAGATACATTTTTGCTGAACTTTAAAAAATTCTTTTTCTTAAATAGGGTCCCCCAACCTGGTTTCTCCTCTGGTTCTCAGTCCTACAGTTCTGTGTTTGTTCAGTGAGGAGAGGGTGGTTACAGGGCACTGAGACACAGAGAAGGGAATCACAGGCCCCTAACATCCCTCATCTTGTTGGAGTAGGTAGATAGACAGATAGGGGCAGGGCAGGATAGGGTCCTGAGGAATGTCAGGCAACAGTCAGGTGACTGTCATGCAATTGTCAGGCAGCTCTTCAAGAATGATGGTCCTGGCTGGTGTCAGAAAGGGGAAAATTTCCTGACAACCAGGAAACATTTTGAGCTCATGGGCAACAACTTCCCAGTAAGATCCTGAGAATTGAGCAAACATGTCCAGGCATGTGCAGTAAGAGGAAACATGGCAGAGTTTGACTGGTGTAAGACCTTCCTCTGGGGGTGCTAGACCAGTAAGGAAAAATTGCCCTAAAAGAGCATGTGCATAGCGTCAACTACCAAACAGTGCATGCGGTAATTAGCCAACAGCTCACCCAAGGGGAAGGACGAGGGCAGGAGACCGGGAAGAACCAAGAAACAGTAGCTCTATAAGAGCCCTAAGCCAACAAGCAGGTGGAGCGCTCAATCTTTTGAGTTCCTTGTTTGGTTTCTTCTATATGTACTTTTCTTTGCTTCAATAAACGCTCATCTCTGCCTTCAACCTGCTTCTGTCTCTTGGCTGAATTCTTTCTTCCAAGAAGACAAGAATCACGGACTGAAGACCCCACCTGGACCCACCACCGGTAAGAACTTCACTCACTCCGGAGGGAAACCTCCATATAAATAGCACCTAAAGTTACTAAAAACACCTATTAATTTACTTCCTATATGTCAAAGAATAAAACAAAGACTACCAGAGCTTAAGGGAAAAATTGCCAAGCTAGGGAAAACCCACCAGTGAGTAAATTTACTGAGGAATTCACAGAGAGGGGAAAGTCAAGGGATTCTACGTGTGAAAAAGGAGGTTTTGTGATGGTTATGCTAATTAGGGATTGAAAATTCTGCAGAGAATAGAATGTGCCCTTCCTTTAGATGCCCCCATGAAGGCTCCAGTCTCAACCTTCCCCTCCCTCCTGTCTTCTGCCTCCTGACCACCCGGTGTCTTTCCATGTGGTTCTGTGTGGCATGGTGTGCTCTGCCTCTGTCTGTAGGACCTGCGGGTATAAGAAACCTTGTTTTCCTGAGCCTCTCCACTGCTTCCTCTTACGGCCACACCTGACTACCATTACATGAAAGGACATGAAACACCTCTATTATTAACATCTGGCATTGGTGGAGTACACTTGTTACAGATATGAACCAATTACATTATCATCCTAGGGGAATTAACACAGAAAACCAAATACTGCATATTCTTTTTTTTTTTTTTTTTGAGATGGAGTCTAGCTGTCGCCAGGCTGGAGCACAGTGGCGCGATCTCGGCTCACTGCAACCCCACCTCCTGGGTTCAAGCGATTCTCCTGCCTCAGGCTCCCGAGTAGCTGAAATTACAGGCATGCATAACCATGCCCAGCTAATTTTTGTATTTTTAGGAGAGATGGGGTTTCACCATGTTGGCCAGGATGGTCTTGATCTCCTGACCTCATGATCCGCCTGCCTTGGCCTATACTGCATATTCTTTCTTATAAGTAGGGAGCTAAACATCGGGGACACACAGACACAAAGATGGGAACAATAAACACTGGGGATTCCAAAGGTGGGGAGGAAGAGAGGAGGCAAGAATAGGGAAGAGTTGAAGAACTACCTATCAGGGAAGAGTTGAAGAACTACCTATCAGGTACTACATTCACTACTTAGGCACAGGTGACAGGAACATTAGAGGCCCAAACCTCAGCATCATGCAACATATCCATATAACAAATCTGCAGGTGTATCCCCTGAATCTAAAATTTAAAAAGTAAATTAAAAAATTTTTAAATAAAAAACATTAACTGAGGTTCACGATTTACATTAAGGGTCGCTTCTTTTGTTGTACAGTTCTAGGGGTTTGACAAATGCATGTCATATATTATAGTGTCATCCAGAATGGTTTCATTGCCCTAAAAGTTCCCTCTGCCCCTATTTATCCCTCTTCTCTTCTGCCTGAAATCCTAACAACCACTGATCTTTTTACTGTCTCTATAGTTTTGCCTTTTCCAATAAACAATGAGATTTTAATTCTTCTCCCGTGGAGGAATTGAGCTTATGTCTGCCCCTCTTAACTCTTTTTTCTCACTTGAATCTGGGTAGGCTATGACTAGGGCAACAATGACATTATGTGGCTTTTGAGGCTACATTAGGAAAGGTCATTCAGCTTCCACCAGGTTCTCTTTAGATGCTCACTCTTCGACTCTGCCATGCTGTGAGGAAGCCTAAGTTGCCTGAGGACAGACCTTTGTGGAGAGGAACTGAACTCTCAGGTGACCCCAGCACCAACTTGCCAGTCATGTAAGAGAGCCACCTTACAAATGAATCCTCTAGCCCTAGTTGAGCCAGCCGAGCTGATGCTACATGGTACAGAGATGGCCTGCCCCAGCCAAGCCCTGCTCAAATTGCAGATGCATGAGCAAAATAAATGTGTTGTTTTAACCCATTAAGTTTTGGTGTGGTTTGTTATGCAGTGATAGATAACCAGAACATCCGGCTATCCTCTAGGGACAGAAGATATGTCTTGTGTATCTTTGTATTTGAAGCTGCAATTGGAAGGATGAAAGTTTCTTGATATTTGTTGTTGATGATCATAAAATCAAAATCCAAGGCAAGCATGGTAAATCCCCAAATCCAAGAGCAAAAGTATCATAGAACTTGGAATCTGGAAGGAGCCTTAGCAATCATTTAGCCCAGTTTCCCCTACATGATGGAAAGACTGAAGCCAAGAGATGCTAAGTGACTTACATAGGTCATATCACAAGTTAGTGGCCGAACTGAGACTTGAGCCTGGTGCATTATTTGGAGAAAAACAAAATTAAAACAAATAAAAACAAGTTCTACCTCATGAAGCAAGCGATTTACTTATGGATTCACCAACCCAAAGGGTGTTCACCTAACCATAAGTTTAAAAATGTTAAAGAAGAGATCAAATTGGAAACTGCAGGGTCATATAGGATTAAAGGAACACTTACATATCTAGGGACCATTTCCCTAACACCTACATTCATATTAAAGAGGTTTTTTTTTTGCCCTCACTATGCATTTTTCTTAGATGATAAGTTGACTAATATCAGCCAACTGGAAAATAGTTATTTTATATAGCACCATTTTAAGCTTTGATTCTCACTAACAAAGGGCCTTTAACTGTGTTGGGAGATGATTCTCCGTGAGCCTATTTCATGACCAAGGCACTGATCACCCTTTGCTCTAAACTACCGTTTCAGGGATATTTAGTGAACAGCCTTGGGAGACAGAGGTAGCACCTTCCTCCAGAGCAAAGGGCAATCAACTTACTGCTGATTATAAAAGATTTGTGTTCTCTGAGCTCAGGGCTCCTTTCCTGTAATGCAAACACTGCATGTGTAACATCCATCTGGGCTCATCTGTGTCACACCTATGAGACTCAGAGGCAAGGGGCACTGAGGCAATATGCTGCTTATGCTACATGGCTGTGAGTAATGAAGTCCTTTGTCTCTGGCCCGGGAGTCCCACATCTGCTGCCACCATCCAGGAGCTTATTAGCTTGAAAGCAGGGTACAATCTCAGACCCTTTGCAGTCTTGACATGCTTTCTTTTTGTGTTAGAAATGAGGCCAGATCAACAATAAGAGGACAGAACTTTGCAGATGGAAAGAATGATTACATTCATTGGTGGGTATAATGAACCTCACAAAGTGTTAGCCCCCTATTTTAGCATCTGACAAACTTGTACTTTCTTTCTCAGGGATCAGCTGTACCTGTACCTTAATTCCTTTAAATCTAATAGGGCTAAAATGTCAAAACACTAAGAGACCAGCAGAGGAGGTTTACCATGGAGTGGTAAGCGCCACTAAAGCTCTAGTGGCTTAAGCTGCCTAGGCCCTTCTAAGGTCCTGAGAAAAGCTCTAACACACATGGTCATGTGTTTTACAAAGTTTGCAAAAATAAGATTTTTAACCTCAATTGTTCAATTCCATGGGCTTTTTCTACTCTGACTTTTCCTCCATCTCATTACATTTCATCTAGGGTGGCTTTGAAGTGGCCACAGGTATTTTGGGATACCATTGAAGGGGACCTGGCAATACACATAGCTTGGGTTTAGCTTGAGACATACTTACATGCTTCACAGTCACATCCTGTATGGTTTAACCACCCTCTGTAAGGACGGCTTCCAGGAATACTCCTGCCGTCTGCTGTGCTAATACACCTGACATCATGGCATGAGGCTGCTGGCCAGACACTGCCAGCAAATGGAATGGCCCCACGGCACCCGGCACTGTAAGGATGAGGGTAACGGAGGAAAAACCAAGACTGAGGTTCTCATAGCCAGAAGCCAGTCTGAGAAATTCTTCTAATCATCAGATGTGTAAAACTGTAAGCAGAAGACTGTTGGTCAAATTCCTCTCATTAGGAATACTGAGTGCAGCAGATACAGTAATAAATCTATCATACAATTTTTGTGTGTTTATTGGAAACTGTGCAAAATGGAATTTATCAGGATTCTTGCATTTTGGGGGCATAAGCAGTGGTACAAACAGTGGCTGTGTGAGATATTACATTTAGTGTATCCCAAGGTGTCAGACTGTATCTTAGCATATCCTATGTATCCTATCCCGACAAAGTCTAACAGTTCCTGATGAGATGGCATGCAAATTTGCTACCAATGTTCAAAAATGGCCTGGAAAAAAAAGAAGAAATTAGTGCTCCAGCAACAAAACTCCTACACATATTCATCAGTTGACCAATGGATGTAGTCTAAATGTAATTTGACTACCTAACTACGTAACACTATTCAACTTGGTGGCAATTTCAAAATGCATCTGAATCAGTCATGTGGAACTTATTTTCAAATTAATTTTATATATTTTACATATTGTGTTCAGAATTACTGATTATACCAAAATAAATACAGTGGGAAGGAAACATCTTGGCGAAAGTCAACAATGTAAATTGAAAAAGGAAAATTAGGCCGGGCATGGTGGCTCATGCCTGTGATCCCAGCACTTGGGGAAGCTAAGGTGGGCGAATCACCTGAGGTCAGGAATTCCAGACCAGCCTGGTCAACACGGTGAAACCCCGTCTCTACTAAAAGTACAAAAATTAGCCAAGTGTGGTGGTGCCTGTAATCCCAGCTACTCAGGAGGCTGAGGAATGAGAATTGCTTGAACCCTGGGAGGTGGAGGTTACAGTGAGCCAGTGAGCCGAGAATGCGCCACTGCCCTCCAGCCTGGGTGACAGAGTGAGACTCTATCTTAAAAAAAAAAAAAAAAAAAAAAAAGAAAGGAAGAAAGAAAGAGAAAGAAAGAAAAAGAGGAAAAGAAAAGAAAAAAGAAATTTAGCAAAATCAAAGCATCAACAGTTCTCTTGCTATTATAAGATAATTGATATTAAAGAAAATATTAAAATCCTTTAGTGGTCAAAATCATGGAAATCCATAAAATGAATCACAATAGCTGATAAAATATAGATGAAAAAATAAAATAGAAAACATCAAGATGATTAGAAGAATTGGCCACTCTAAAATGGAAAAACAAAGGAAGAAAGATGGAAGATATAGAAAGGAAAATGCAATTTGTACAGACAATGGAGCAATGTGGGAACCACATCTGCTTCATTTTAATGAATTTGGTAATTCTGCTTGTGGTCTTTATGATGAGTATCTAGCCAAAAACATAGGGGGATAAAGTATTGTAAAGGTGTATCAGCCTATTCAGTTATTTTCTGCCCTTTCTGAAGCTTGTGTTATTTTTCAACTTTTCAAAATTTGTAGTTTGTTGTGATTTCTTTTCCAATCCTAAGTATTCACTTTGATCACTAATTTTGTATTTGTAGTTTTGTACTATTTTTCTTCAAGGAGGCCCCAGAATTACATAAGCTTCAGGCCCCACCAAACCCTGGATCCAGCTCCAGAGGCAGCTCCCGCTGTTTCAAGTGCCCTTTATTTCCTGTCAATCAAAGCAAAAGAATATTCAGACATTATCCTCTGCCCAAAAGAGAGGAGATTTGGTTGTCTGAAAGATTCTGGGCCAGAAGAGAGATAGATCCAGGTGGTCCTAGAGGCTCACTTTGTAGAAGTTTGATGAAAGGTGCCAACCAGATTAGTAGCTTTAGGAAAAAAAAAATAGAGTATATCAGCAAGTGGCAGCTGCTTCTTGTACCTTTCAGGAGGACTCAACAACAAACAGTGAATTGAGGCTCAGGATGGCTGGTTTGAAAGCAAAGACGAGGAGAAAGAAAATTATGTCAAAGCAGGTGCTTTCTGCTGTGTTCCTTAATCTCCATCAACCTAGTTGAGTCTCAGGATTGAAAAAAACAACTCTTCCCTGCTAGTGAAGTTTAAAAGATAAAGAAAGAAAGAAAAAGAAAAAAAAAAAAACCAACTCTTCCTCTACCCAGATTCTAGGACCAATTGCTTTATTAGTCAGGGCCCTTACTGTAGACAACAGTATCCACCTAAATTAGTTTAAATGCAAAGGAGTTGCTAAGGATATAGAGTGCTCTTAGAATTGCTAGAAAGGCTGGAGAAGTAGGCTGCAGCTGTAGGGCAGCTGCCTGGATCAGCGACTCCCACTTGTGGAGGAGCAGCTCACTTGGCTCAGTTTGGTGGTTTGGTTTTGGAAGGTGTCCTTGAATCCCAGTCTAGGGTCACTTTCAAGCAGAACTCTGGTCAGTGTATCTCACCTAAGAGCAGTGGTGATAATCTGGAATTCTCATCTTTTGCTGTTAGAATGGAAAAGATCTTTCCAGAGTTGTACCAGTAATGTCTGACCCCCTTTGGGGATTTTCTAAAGGACTCCTCATGATAAAACCCAGCTATATTGAGCAAAATGTGTCTGGAAAACATCAAAGAATCAGGCAGTGCAATAGGCAGGAATATCGGTCCTGACTGAGACTAGAAGTATTGTGGGGACCAATAGCCATAATAAGAACAAGGATACAAAGATAGAGTCATTTGAGTTCCACCACCTACGTTATTATGGCTGTGCCTTCCCTCATTGTCTTTTATCAGGCTGTCTCTGACACTGCCACTGTTGTCAACAAAGCTGAAAAAAAAATCATGCCATAAACAGGAAAATTTTGAAAATGTTCAAGTTTACCACTGGAGGTCTCTTCCAGAGCAGGGAGATTCAGTAGTTGACTACTATCATTTTGAATTCTTTTTTTTGTTTGTTTCTTTTTTTTTTTTGAGACAGAGTCTCACTCTGTCGCCCAGGCTGGAGTGCAGTGGCATGGTCTCAGCTCACTGCAACCTCCACCTCCTGGGTTCAAGCAATTCTCCTGCCTCAGCCTCCCGAGTAGCTGAGATTACAGGTGTGTACCACCATGCCCAGCTAAGTTTTGTATTTTTAGTAGAGACAGGGTTTCACCATATTGGCCAGGCCAGTCTTGAACTCCTGGCCTCACGTGGTCCACCACCTCGGCCTCCCAAAGTTCTGGGATTATAGGTGTGAGCTACCACGCCTGGCTTGAATTATTTAATATTACAAAGCAGACTTTTTATTGCCTGTGTTTGGAATGTATGACAAATATCCCATAAGTGCAATAAAATACAATAGGTTCTCTGGGTTGTGAAAAGGACTACTGTTACAGACAAGTTCAACTTCTGTAATTGTATAAATTCTTCATGATACAAGATTAGCAGCATCTCCAATAACAATAGCTTCTAATTATTGATTGGGGGTATTTTCATATCCTTTACAGAGATTTTTATACATAGGTTAGCTCAGATTACTTCCTAAGTCTGTTTCAGAGAAATGATACAAACACATGGTCCTTCTCTATCAATGCCTCTACCAAAAGACCTGAGAATATTTGGTTCAGTAATTTCTCTCATGGGCTCAAAAGTATAACATTTCTCTGCAGAATTCTCTCCTCAGTGTTAAGCTTGTTTTCCCTTCTGGGAAACTTCTTCCCTTACAGAAAAACACATCAGCAAAATTTTTCTGGCTCTGCTACCTCTCTAAGCTTCCCCGGGCAGTAGTAAATACTACCTTCACTAGAATTCACTCTTCTGTCCTGGCACTGAGTCCTACAGGCACTGCTTGTGGTGGTTTTACTCTGTCAACTTAGCCAAGCTGGAACTATGCTTCCCAAAAGTCCTTTCCCCAGATGGTTCCACGTGGGGATTGCACACAAGGAAGATTTGCATGCGGTTTGGAAGCTACATAACAGCAACCGTTATGCTTTAAGTTCCGTGGAGGCCCCAGGGGCTGATCTGCTGGCTAATCTTGTTAGCATGGGGCAGAGGCAGGGCACGCAGCTCCTTTAGCTCCCACTAGATCAACTCCTTCAGCTTCAACTAGTCCTGGGCCAGACACATGCACAGGTCCATAGCAAAAGGCACCGATTGTTTGATTGGTCATCAGCACCACTGGAGTTAGACATCAGTGAAACACAGATTCAGGCTCCAGTTTGCCCTTTTGCGTTCTACCTGTCTATTTCCCTCTGCTTCACAGCCAGCTTTTCTTCCCAACTGCCTGCCCTGCTGACCTACAACACCCTCAGGCCAACCACAGCTCCCCTTCATGGCCCCTTGTTGGTGATTTTTCTATGATGCTACCCAGTCTCCTTTCAGAACTATACTTGCTTAGCCCTTGCACAGTTGCATAAAGTCTAAGCTTTATAACAAATCCCTTATTCATACCACTCACAGTGGTCATACTTCCCAGACAGAGCTCTGATGCTCTACTGCCGAGTATGCTGACAGGGAACAGAATGACAAATGAACCAGAGGAATACTACTTGAAATCTCAGCTAGTTAGTGACTGCAGTCAAATCAACATTCTCTCAAGAGCACTGGCACAAAGCAAATCAACACACCTAACACCCTTGTTCCTAAGTCATCAAAAACATTCACATTTTTTATGCTTCTGATCCAGCAGTTCCACCTCTAAGAATTTACCTCAAGGAAATAACCATAATACTTTGATAAATTATTCAAGGGACATATATGAGTTAAAATCGATGGTCCCTGAACTGCTACGTCAAGATGGTTCATTCTGCTGACCACAGAACTTTTTGCTTTGCTGAGTGTACAGAGATGAATGACTCTGAACTCTGGACATCATAGGGGATATTTAGAAACTGTTTGGGCAAGAAAAAAAAGAGAGAAGAGGCCAGTGTCTGGAAAGGAGAATGGGTAGAAAGCACAAATATCAAATGGCTAAGTTTCTGTTTCATGTCTTCTAATTCACAGTGGAGTTGGCTCTGTTTGGAGGTAAGTCAAAGCTCTGAGCCCTGCTTCAAAATGCACATAAGGCAAAAATGGGAAAAAATAGAGAACTTTGGGAAACAGTCTAAGTGTTGAACAATTGGGAATCATTTAAATGAATTGTGTCATTTCAACTATATTGTAAAAGAATGTTTAATGATATGAAAAAACAAATCTTAAGTGAAGAGAGCACATTTCAAGTAAAATGTAGAGTATTAACCCAGAAAAAAGACAAAGTGACCAATGAATGCTGGCAGCTGCTACGGTACATAAGGCCCATTTTTATTTTCTTCTTTTTATTTACTTATAATGTCTTAAATTTCTGTCATAAACATGTATTTCTCTTGTAACAAAAAAGCAGCTGTATGCATATTTTTGTAAACTTGGTGAGATTTATTGAGATGGAGCAAAGACACCCCCCAGCTTTTAGGGGCCTGTGAGCCCCGCCAAGTATGAAAATAAAGGAAAATCTTGAGCTCCTTGAAAGGGGAATTCCAGGTACCTAGCTAGCTAGCGGTGAGAAGTAAATGAACAACTCGGTAAGCAACGAGATAATTAGTGGCCTAAAACAATAGCAAAGGAAGGTGGAGTCAGGAGACATTTGGTGCCCCTATCAAAACTAAAGGTAACATCTGAACCTGTGTTTCTGAGTTGTTTTTCAGAAACCCAGACAGACTCTCACCAAACAGATTCAAGTAGACCCCAGATAAGAGGGAGCTGAGGATTGAACTCTGACCACCATTCTGTGTTCTAAATTTCTTCCTGAGGGATCTGAAGGGAGTCATACCCATGAGCCAGAGCTAACATTTTTTTTTCTGCTGACCTCAAATTTTTAAATAGAGCCTGTCTTCCTTAACCAATTGCAAATCAGAAAAGCTTTGAACCTACCCGTGACCTGTAAGTCACTGCTTCAAGATCTCCCACCCTTTTAGGCCAAAACCAGTGTGTAACCTGATGCATTGATTTCTAATTTTGTCAGTAATTTCTGCTTCCTGAAATTTACCCCTGCCTTTAAAAATCTCTTCCTGCAAGATATAGGGGAGGTCAGGATTTGAGCATTATGTCCTGGTCCTCCTTGCTTGGCACCCTGCAAACCAACAGCTTCCTTTCTATCACTGCAGAACCTCAGTGTGGATGTCTGGTCTTACTGTGCTGGGTGAGCAAACCCCAGCTCAGTTTTATAACTTGATACCCAGAATAAAGGCTCAATGGTAGGAGAAAAACAGTAAGTTGACTTAGGCAAGGATTCATGGTCCAGAAATTGCTATTTAGATCCAGCTGCATCCCGTCACAGTCCCATCGCCCTCAGGAGTTGAGGCACCCTCCTCTCCACCCCCAGTAGAATCACAATGGGAACTGCAGAAAAGGCTTAACACAAGAGAGGCGGCTCATTGTCCTCAACGGAGGCAATCTGAGTTCCTACTGGCCTCTGTCAAAGGCTGACAATTGACTCTGGGGAGCAACTTGGCACTCTTTAGCAGACTGAAGGCACACTTCCAAGTTTATACCCTAAAGAAACATGTGCTTAAGGACTTGTGCATTAGAGTGTTTATTCACTTTGGGGTCTTTTTATTGGATTTTTTGTTGTTGTTACTATGGAAAAATCTAAACATGTATAAATGTTAACAGAGCAGTTTAATAAACCCCCACATTCCTGTCACTCTATTTCAATAACAATCAATTCATTGCAATATCATTTCATCTAAACCCCACCCACTCATCACCACTCCTGTGTGATTTCAAACCACATCCCAGACATTCTATCATCTCATTCGTAAGTATTTCAGTAAATATATATATATACTAAATATATATATACTAAATATATATATTCAAAATTCTCAGATACATATATACCTCAAAAATAAAGAATCTTGTAAAAAATAACCAAAAATAGGCCAAGCCCAGTGGCTCACGCCTTTAATTTCCAGCACTTTGGGAGGCCGGGGTGGGTGGATCACCTGAGATCAGGAGTTCAAGACCAGCCTGGTCAACATGGTGAAACCCCGTCTCCCCTAAAAATACAAAAATTAGCCGGGCGTGGTGGCACGCGCCTGTACTCAGGAAGCCAAGGCAGGAGAATCGCTGGAACCCGGGAGGCAGAGGTTGCAGTGACCTGAGATCACACCATTGTGCTCCAGCCTGGGCAACAGAGCAAGACTCTGCCTCAAAAAAAATAAAATAAAATAAACAACAACAACAAAAATAACCAAAATATTAATAACCATAAACTACATAACCATACTAACAAAAAAAAATTATTTCATAATATTTTTAATTATCAGGTCCAGAGTTCAAGTTTTTGATTTTTTTCATAAATGAGAGAATTCTTAAGACAATTGGTACTCCGAAAATGATGGGATATTTAATGATATTTTTATTTGTTTTGAGGCAGAGTCTTGCTCTGTCACCCAGGCTGGAGTGCAGTGGCATGATCTCAGCTCACTGCAACCTCTGCCTCCCAGGTTCAAGCAATTCTCCTATCTCAGCCTCCCGAGTAGCTGGGACTACAGGTGCACACCACCACGCCTGGGTAGTTTTTGTATTTTTTTTTAGTAGAGATGGGGTTTCACTATATTGGTCAGGCTGATCTCAAACTCTTAACCTCAGGTGATCCACCTGCCTTGCCCTCCCAAAGTGCTGGGGTTACAAGCATGAGCCACTGTGCCCAGTCTTAATGATATTTTTAAATGTTACATGTTTTTAGATATAATAGTGATTTTGTATTCTTTAAGCCTTATGCTGAAATATTTATGGCTAAAATGATACGTTATCTGGAAGATTTGCTTCCAATTGGAGTAACAGGGGTACAAATGAAGCAAGACTGGTCATGAATTGGTCATTATGGAAACTAATAGACACATGAGGGGTTTTTTATACTGATCTCTCTGCTTTTTTATATATTTTAAATATTCCATCAGAAAAAGTTTTTAACCAGCCTGGCCAACATGGCGAAACCCCATATCTTCTAAAAATGCAAAAAATAACCAGGTGTTGTGGTGCACGCCTGTAGACCCAGCTACTCAGGAGCCCAAAGTAGGAGAATTGCTTGATCCTGGGAGGGAGAGGTTGCAGTGAGCCAAGATCACACCACTGCACTCCAGCTTGGGCAATGAAGCAAGACCCTTTCTCAAAAAAAAAAAAAATACAAAAGTTTTTAAAACTCAGATTTAAACAACATATTGTTTACACATAGAAAGATAAAAAGAATAAAAAAAGAGAAAGGGAAAGATAAACACAAAATTAAGGACACGGTTACCTGGGGTTGGGGGGGCAGAGGGTTGTTAAATGTAAATTACTGGAAATGTTCTAGCTCTTAGTTGTGAGTGACTTTTATGTTATTTTCTAAATTAAAATATTACACGACAGGTAAAAGACAGTAGTCACTTATGCACCATGACAATACTGTGGTGTCCCAAACCAAGGATTATAATTAGTTCAATTCTGTGCACCTGAGGGCCAAAGGAAAAGGAGAAAAATTGCATAGTGACCAGTACACACACACACACACCCCCCACACACACACACACCCACACACACACGCACACGTACTCACACACTGAGAGAGTAGCTCCAAAAACAATGCTTATCTCTACTACATGTAACACTCTGCAGTCTTCTATTCTATTTTAGTTCACTTGTTTAAAAACGCCAGTCAGGATTCAATAAACTGGTTTCCTGACCTTGTATGACCCACAGTATGCAAAACACTGGACCATGTGATGATGAGGGCCTCTTCAAATTCTCACACTCTAAAATGCTTAAGTTGGTTTAATCTATTCAATAGGCTTTACAGCTGATTACAAATAGCAGCAGTAAAAAAGGGGCTTCTTCTGTATTTCTATCTCAGAAAATATAGGAGACTGCTCTCTTGCACTGGCCTCCTTTTCCAGATCTCTAAATGGTGGAGAGCCTTGGGACTCAGTACTCTCTCTGCACCCAAGCCCAGGGGATATCATCCAGTTCCTAGACTTTATAAACCATTTATATCCTGGTGACTCTCAAATTTGTATTTCCAGCCCTAACCTTTTCCCCGAACTCCAGATTCTGACATCCAGCTGCCTACGTAACATCTCTACCAGGATATCTGTTACTCTTCTTAAATCCATACTCTACATTTCTTTTTTTTTTTTCTGAGATGGAGTCTTACTCTGTCGCCATGCTGGAGTGCAGTGGCGTGATCTCGGCTCACTGCAACCTCTGCCTCCCGGGTTCAAGCGATTCTCCTGACTCAGCCTCCCAAGTAGCTGATATTACAAGCACGCGCCATCATGCCCAGCTAATTTTTGTATTTTTAGTGGAGACGGGGCTTCACCATATTGGCCAGGATGGTCTTGATCTCCTGACCTCGTGATCCACCCGCCTCGGCCTCCCAAAGTGCTGAGATTACAGGTGTGAGCCACGGCGCCTGGCTCCATACACTATATTCTAAGCTGAGTAATAATGATTCTGTTGCTGATCCTCAGGCACAGACTAAAAGCCCTGCAGTCATCCTTGACTTCTCTCTTTCTCTCTCACCCCACATTCAACTCATCAGCAGATCCTCCCCCTCTATACTTCCAGGCATATTCCAGATCTGACCACAACTAACCACTTCCTACTGACCACTGCAACCACCTTAGCCCACTCCGTCAACTCACTCTCAGAGTTCCTGGAAGGAACTTAACTCAAATGTATTCCTTTTACACCTAGAATGTTTTTCTGCCCTTCAGACTTCATCTTGTGCCACTCACATCTCCAGAACAAGGCACATGCCTCTGCTTTCTAGCAGAGTAATAAGAAGAAAGACCTGTCCTAGGTAGAATTCTCCAAGAAATTGAGATGGAGCCCCTGCTCCTGAGAGCCCCCCACCCAAGGATGGAAATAAAGGAATATCTTGAATCCCTTCTAGAAAAGATCCAAGCACATCGCTAGCCCTGAGAAGTAAATAAGCGACTTGATAAGGAACAGGGTACTCTAAAACAATAGCCAGGGAAGCTAGAAGTATGGGATATTTGGTTCCCCTAGAGAAACTAAAGATAACATTTTAACCCATGTCTCCAAGTTGTTTTTCAGAAACCCAGACCCTCACCAAACAGATCTACAGGCAAATGGACCTCAGCTAAGGGGAAACTGAGGCCTGAACCCTGACCACCTTTCTTTGTTCTATATTTCTTCCTGAGGGGCCTGGAGGAAGTCACGCCCATAGGTCAGAGCATACATTCTTTTCTGCTGTCCCCAAATATTTAAACAGAGCCTGTCTTCCTAACCAATTGCAAATCAGAAAAAGCTTTGAATCTACCCATGACTTTTAAGCTCCTGTTTCAAGATATCCTGCTGTTTTAGGCTTGATAAAAGAAAAACTTTAACCAGATTAAATTTAAAGGAGTTTAATTGAGCAATGAACGATTCACGAATTGGGTGGCCCCCAGAATCACAGCAGGTTCACAGAGACTCCAGCGCAGCCACGTGGTGGAAGATTTACAGACAAAAAAAGGGAACTGATGTACAGAAATTGGACGTGAGGCGCAGAACAGCTGGATTGGTTACAGCTCAGTGTTTGGCTTATTTGAACACAGTTGGAACACTCAGCAGTGAGAGTGGTTGAGGTACGGCCGCTGGGATTGGCCAAAACTCAGCTATTGTTACAGGCGCATACTCCTAAGTTAGGTTTTCAATATTGTTTACCTATTAAACTAGGTTGCAGTTCATCCACAAGGACCCAACTACAGACGTATGGAGTCCTTCTCAGGCCATATTTAGTTCGCTTTAACAGGCTAAAACCGATGTGTAACCTCCATGCATTGATTTACAATTTTGTCTGTAATTTCTGCTTTCCTGAAATTTACCCCTGCCTTTATTGCAGTGGCACAATATCGGCTCGCTGCAACCTCCACCTCCCGGGTTCAAGCGATTCTCCTGCCTCAGCCTCCCGAGTAGCTGGGATTACAGGCGTGTGCCTATAATTAGCCACGCCCTGCTAATTTTTGTATTTTTAGCAGAGACAGGGTTTCGCCATGTTGGCCAGGCTGGTCTCAAACTCCTGACCTCAGGTGATCCGCCCACCTCAGTCTCCCAAAGTGCTGGGATTACAGGCATGAGCCACCGCGCCTGGCCGCATTTTTCCAGAGTCTTGAAAGGACATTTGCACAGCACTAGCGAAACCATTAGCCTCAGGAGAAGTTTTCTCCCTCTATTCCCCAATCCCTTGCTGCATTTTCCATCTTCCTACTGCAGTGACTCTTCACCCTGGGACACTAATACCCTCTTCCCACAGACACTCTCAGTCACCTGACTTTCTGCACATGTCACTCTAGTAGGGGGAAAGAAGTTAGTAAACTAAACAGCTTCTATCTGCCAGGTCAGTTTCGTCTTTGCAAAATCCCCCATACTGCCCCTTCCATCCCTGCACCCACATGGAGAACCTTCGCCAGCCAAGTCACAGCATTGGCTTCTGTGACATTGCAGTGCCCAGGCCAGTCAGGAAAAGCACTATTAAGACTGGGGTGACTCTGCTTCAGTTGGAGTCAACAGTAGATGAACCCTCACTCTGTGCCAGGTACCACGTTAGCGTGGGTCATGTCAGTTCCACCAAACTGAGCAGGACACAGCCCTCACTCTTCAGAAACTCCTAGAGTTTACAGGGAGTGATCACAAACCACACTCACGCAAACACACACACACCAAAAAGATATAAGAAAAGTGTAAAGTGCTAGGGGAATTTAGAGGTGAGAAGTCACATTTAATTGGAGAGAAGCTTCATCTGTAAGATAGACCTGTGTCTTTGTAACCTCTATATAAACAGAAGACAATATTTATGAAACGTAATCATTTTTTTAAAAATTGAATCTCCCATATTGATTATGCCAATTGCACCTGTCATAATGAGGAAATGCACTCAAATTTCCCAAAGTTTATGTGAACTATGTATGGACTTCATTTCCTAGCCGAGACACTTCAGCCAGTGTTTGATGAGACTGTCACAAGGGACATGGGGTCCTAACTACAAGCCATCAGGGAATGCATTGACTACTTCCTGGTTCTTATTTTTATAAACACATAGAATTTTTAACGTTTCAAGTACTATTCTAAGCACTTTGGAAATATTTAGTCACTTAATCATCATAAGCACCCAAGAAGTAGGTTCCATCACTATTCCCATCTTACATATGATAAAACTGAGGCACAGGTCAATTATATAACTTACCCAAAGTCATATAGCTCATACAAGTTGGGATTGGGATTTGTACTCATGCAATCTGCATTCTTAACCACTAAATTGCTTATTGACTTGATTACAACAGTCCGCTAGGTTTGATCTATGGTGGAAGATGATTTGGCATCCATCTCTCATGTTTCTGCACATCTTTGAGCAGAGCCAAAACTCCCTTTGTTCCTATTATTTCAAGAATGTTTGAACAGTGAAGAGTCTTTAGAAGATAGAGATATTGTCTCTGCTGGTCCAGAGGGCAGACATACTTACTGCCTATTATAAAAGATTCAGACTCTCTGAGCTCAGAGTTCCTCTCCTATAATGTAACTAACAAGTGACATGTAGCCTTCTTTGCATCACTCTGTGGGAACTGGGGCTCAGGGAACCAGCGCAACTGCTGACACTCTGGCTAATACTATAGCTGTAAATGATAAAATCCTCTGTCTCTGATCCAAGAATCTCCTGTCTTCTGCCAGCAGCCATGAAACTGTAGTAGGTGAACTTGTTAGCTTGAAAGTAGTGTAAAATTGCAGACCCTTCACAGTTCTTGACCACCTATATCTCCAGTATGAACACAGATTTGCTTCATAGAAAACCTTCTAGAGGAGGCAGTGTTTAAGCCATGTCTTAAGTGATGAAGAGGAAGGATTTCCTAGCAGGAGAATGGCATGTAAAGTCAGGAAAAAGGAGTGTGCATGATACTGCAGCAAGGGACTAGGCTTTGTGGTTCCAAGTTCCAGGCTATCCAGTAAGTTCTCCATTGGGGAATAAATCTGTTTTTAGATAAATCTCCTTCCATGGCTCCCAGCTTCTCTTTAGAATCCACAGCATGGTTTCATTTTTTTCACTTCTCAAATTGGCCACCCATGAGCTAAGAGAGCACATGCTATAATTTTCACTCTTCCTCAATTATCTCTGATTGTCTTGCCCCTGGATATCAGGCTTGCTAAAGATGAACATCTAGGTTCCAGCAAGAGCTAACGAAGTCTGTGACAACTTAAGTCAGGGAGGGTTGTCCTGTTCATTAGGAGCACCAAGGCTTCCTCTGCACACCAAAGGTATGCCGCCATTAGACTGATGTTTGTGCCCTGAGTTACAAATTTTACCCTAAACATCTGTTGTAGTAAGACATTTTGGGCTTAATTGATGTCAACTGCAACCTCCGCTTCCTGTACTCAAGCAGTCCTCCCACCTCGATCTCCCAAGTAGCCAGGACTACAGGTACATACCACCATGCCCAGCTAATTTTTGTATTTTTTGTAGAGATAGGGTCTCAATATGTTGCCCAGGCTGGTCTTGAGTTCCTGGGCTCAAGCCATCCACCCACTTTGGTGTCCCAAAGTGCTGAGATTACTCTAAATGGGAATGTTCACATATAAGATATTATATCCAACCTGAGTGTATAAAAAAATCTCCTAACGATTAAAATGGAGGACTTAGTTTTTACTCTAGCAATATGCTTATGTCTGATCTTGGGGTCCCCCTAGAAGCAGAGCCTAAGAACAGGTGTCTTAGTCTGTTTTGTGCTGCTGTAACACAATATCACAGCCTGGGTAATTTATAATAAAAATTACAACCCTCCCAGTTCTGTCGCATCTGCAGAAGTTTATTTGGCTTATAGTTCTGGAAGCTGGGAAGTCGAAGATCAAGGAGCCCTCATCTGGCAAAGGCCTTCATGCCATGGCAAAAAGTGAAAAGGTGAGAGAGAGAAATCATACAGCCTCAAGTCCTTTTATAATCAGCATTAATCCATTCATGAGGGTACAGCCCTTGTAACCTAAATACCTCCCATTAGGCCCCACCTCCCAACATTGTTGCTTTGGAATTAAGTTTCCAAGACATGCTTTTTAGGGGACACATTCAAACCACAGCACAGAGATTTAGATGAAATAGCTTAATTCTACCAGGAAAACCCTAGGGGCCAGTGTAGTGTACATACCTCTGTGTTCTGCCCCCTGGGAGTGAAGGGGTGCAGTACTTGTATACCAATTGTTCTCAGTCTTTGGTTGAAGGCTGCTAATTCTTTTTTGTTTCTTTTTTTGTTTCTTTTTTTTATTTTATTTTGAGATGGAACCTCGCTCTGTCACCCAGGCTGGAGTGCAGTGGCACAATTTTGGCTCACCGCAAACTCCGCCTCCCAGGTTCAAGCGATTCTCCTGCTCAGCCTCCCGAGTAGCTGGAACTACAGGCACCCACCACCATGCCCAGCTAATTTTTACGTTTTTAGTAGAGATGGGGTTTTACCATGTTGGCCAGGCTGGTCTCAAACTCCTGATCCCAGGTGATCTGCCTGCCTTGGCCTTCCAAAGTGTTGGGATTACAGGCGTGAGCCACTGTGCCTGGCCTGAAGGCTGTTAGTTCACCAACACTTCTGCTTCCTGGGCAAAGAAAGAAGACTGGTGGGTGGAAGCCAGCCAGCACCCACCCAAGTGGTGAGGCCAGAGGGATGTGGGGAGGACACTGCTCCACACTGAAAGGCTTCTGCTGCCAAGCAAGGGCCACTGGGCCAGGCACACACACTCACCCTCTCCTAGAAAAGAAAGTCATAAGAAAAAAAAAAAACAAACAAACAAAACCCAGCACTTTAAAATTGTATCTTATAACAGAATGACTAAAAACTCAGGGCTCCAAGTTGTGTTTTAAAAAAAGTTTTCTGGAAAGATCTTTACTGGGCTATGAACAACAGAGATGTCTCTGGCTGCCCCTCTGCCAAAAAGCAGTTGCTTGAGCAGCATGCCCAGCTGTGGAGGCAGAAGAGAGAGGTGCTGGAGAAGTCATCTCCCTTGTTCTGCCAGGAGCTGGTCCTCCGCTGCCTTTCACTTGTGGCCAACACAGGCATAGGCCACGTGAGTGATTATCCTTCAACCAAGAGGTAGTTGGCCCCTGAAAGACTGAGGGTGGGGTGAGGAGCTGTATCATCCATACATAAGGTCATTCCCCTGGTCTGCACCGTGACACACAGTAGTCATGCCTTGCAGAGAGAGCAGGCCCTGAATGAGTAAGTCAGGAGATGTAGCTTGGCCTTCATGGCTGCCTCCAGGATTTGTTTAAAAGGATCTAGATCCAGGCTGGCACAGTGGCTCATGCCTGTAAGCCCAGCACTTTGGGAGGCTGAGGTGGGCAGATCACTTGAGGTCAGGAGTTCGAGACCAGCCTGACCAACATGACAAAACTCTATCTCTACTAAAAATACAAAAATGAGCCGGGCGTGGTGGCATGCACCTGTAGTCCTAGCTACTAGGGAGGCTGAGGCAGGAGAATCATTTGAACCCTGAAGACGAAGGTTGCAGTAAGCCGAGATCACACCACTGCACTCCAGCTTGGGTGACAGAGTGAGACTCTGTCTCAAAAATAAAAATAAATAAATAAAAGGATCTAGGTCTAGACTTGGGGAGGGATTCCTGAGTCAGGGAGAGTTCACGCCTAAGTGGGTACAATGTGTTCAGTGAAGTTGCTTGAATATACTCCACCTTCTCCCGTACACAAATAGGGCAAGCATCAGCCAAAGACAATTTGCAGGGGCAGGGGGCAGGGAGCAAAGGGGAAACATCAAGATAACCTGTGGCCTTCAGAACTCACCTTTGTGAGAGGAGGGCTCCACAGGGTCATCACTGTCCCTTGCCTGCTCAGGGCTCTCAGCAGAGGTCTGCAGGCACCGCAGCAGCAAGGGCCTTCCTCCCCAGCTGACCACCATTGTGCTACCTGCTTTGTGATTTGGCCATATGTAGCACCACCACCTGAACAATGGATGATTAAGTACTCTTCTTCAAACTCAGTCCTTTTTATACACACATATATTTATTAACAAAGGAAATCTGACCTCATTACCATAAATGAAAATGCAATTCTCACTGGCCACCCATGAAAACTAAGCAATGTTATTAAATTCTAGCCAGATCTTCTTGCCCACCATCAGCTAGAGTTCCGAGGGCCGCTTTTGCTCTTTGTTGAAAGAGGACACGTGGCTCACTCTTTGATTCATCGGAAGGACTGAAACAGACCTGGGAAGAGAGTGTCTTTCTCAGTCTATGCGATATTGTTATTTAACGCCCTGTCAGTGCTTCTGACCTAGCTCTGGAGACACCTGCCTCCTTCTAACATTCTGGGTTTTGCTGGCTCACTACGTACTCCTCCACATTGCTGGCAGGGATTCCAAATGCCTAGAAAATTTGCAGCAGAAGTAGGTCAGCACCCAAAGCTGAAGCCCTGCCAATGCCCCAGGGTGTGATATGCAGACACTGGTCTCCAAAGGACACTGAAGAGAGAGGTTTCCACTCTCCTTCCCCAGGGAGGAAAGGAGGAGAGAGCCACCAGAGAAAGGATACCGGAATGTAAGAGAAAGAGGGTAAGAAGGGGCACAGAGTGAGCAAGACAGAATGATGGAGAGGAGAGCACACCACCCTCTCCATGGAAAAGCAGCAGTAAATGTCATTCATTAGCAGGAACTTTCCTCTCATTAAAGCAGTTCAACCCTATTGAACACAGAGCCTTCCTGTCTGCTAATTACTGCAGTATCGACTGCCCTGGGATCCCATCAATGCAGCCGTTTGGACTCACAATTTAACCTGCAAAAAAAGATTCACTCTTAATTAAAACCAAGCTGACCTTTTGGAAGGCTTATTTCTGGAAGAAAAGAACTGACTTTTTAAGATTAATAAATCCTAATAAGTTCCATAACCACAAGACCAGTAGGCACGTGCACTTGAATATCTGATAGCGTCCCCCATAAGAATGTTATACAAACCCATGTCACATCTTCTGGAGCCTGGAACGTGAGATGAACAGACGGGAGATGACTCTACAGAGGGCATCTCAATGGGCACCCCCACTGACTTGAGAAATGGAACTAGCCCTTGCAGGCAGAGGGCCATGGCAATTGGTTTTTGTCCCAAGAACCCATAGGAAACACTGCAATGCAAGATGTTGAATTTAGGTTGGGGTGGGGCTGATGTGGTAACCACAGAGAGAACTTAGGGTGCGGGGATGTCAATAATGCTTGGAATCTATGCCCACACCAATGGGGTTCTGCTTTATATATTGGTAAGAATGCACCAAACTTCCAGAGACAAAAGATAGTTTGAACTTATGGAAATCCGAGACTCATCTTCACCTTTGAGCTACAACTGGTAAAAGGCAGAAGACAGGCAAAAAATGGAAACCAAAATGTCCTGGAGATACGAGTGGAATTAAGGGTTTCATGTTCAGTGTATTTGACCAGAGATCAGAAGGATTTCTGGCTTCAAGTCTGCTTGAAACAGAGAGCAACAATGCCTTCTCAGTGTAGATTGATTTATTAATTGTTTTCACACGTTAAATTTGATGCTCACGATAATTTGGTGGAGCAAATACCTGAGATAGCAGGTATTATTGTCCTCATTTGACCAATAAGCCTCCAAAGACTTGACTCTACCTGGGGTCACCATTCCAGTTCTACTACCTGCTGGCTGTGTGACCCTGGACAGGTTACTTAACCTCCTCTGTGCCTCATTTTCTTCATCTGTTAAATAGGAATAAGATAGTACTTATTTTACAGAGTTGGGACAAGGATTAAATGAAATAATATATGTAAAGTGTTTAGAGATGTTTTGGTATTTAATACCAATGAATATCAATGAATGTTAGTTTTTATTGACTAAGTTGTAAGACCTGGAATTTTAATCCAGATCTTCTCACACCCGGATAGATCATTGATTAAGAGCAAGAACTTTGCAGTCTAGCAGATCAGTGTGCAAACCTCTATTGCACAACCTAACTTTAAGATTCAGTTTCCTTATCTGTAAAATGGGAAAGTGATCATAATACCCATTGCATACTGGCTGGGAAGATTGTATGTGCTCAACATTTGGTAGTTGTTTTCCTCATCTTTATCGTTCTTTGTTTTCCACTCACTCACATTGACAAAACAAACTGGATACATAAGAGCACTGCATGATCTTAAGACTACAGAATTGTGAGATTACATGATACAGTTATCCTGCAGTACAGCAACTTTTAAGTTAGGTCATTTAGGAATGTCCTGATAAAGATGGAAGGCTGGACCTACTCATCCACTTTTGCTCCCTCCTGAAATCTCACTAATGACACTGAAGATATTTTTAAAACTTTATAAACCCATAAGGACAAAGAGAAAGCAGAGGAAACATTAGGAACAAAATGTTGAAAGCTGGGAACCAGAGGGGCAAGGATGACTGACACCGAAAATCAAGAAATTCTAATCCTGATCAGCATGGAGAAAACCAAGAAGCAACCTCCAAAGGCCCTGAAATCATCAGCTCAGATACTTGCAAGAGTGGGCATGAAAGTGAGGCTAAACAGAAGATGCTCTAGGAGTCATACTCTTAGAAGCCATTTCTTATTCAGCCTGGCCAGGTGACTCATCTCCTAGCACTGGCAAAAGACTGAAGGATTTCTTTCCTGGAAAGGAACATCAGCTATAGTTGAAGATGAAAATATTGTACTGAAAAAAAAGGAGATTAAATGAACATTTATGTGTCAATGCCTCGCAAAGACACTTCTAGAACTGTACCATGGAATGTAGTGCCACTAGCCATAAAATGAAATAAAATCTAAAATTCAGCTCCACACTCACACTAACCACATTTAAAGTGCTCAATAGCCATATGGAACATGCAGGTCTAGAGCATTCTCATCATCACAGAAAGGTCTATTGGCCAGCACTGGTCTAATGCTCAGATCAGATCCTTACATGAAGGATCTGATCAGCCCAAGGGGAAAGACTCAAAAATACTGACAGTCGTGGTTTCCCAAACAAAATAGCCAAAATTTTTAAACCCCTAAAATCAATAGCCTCCCATCAGCTTATTACAACCCTCCTTTGAATCGAAACCAAGTACCCTCAGCTAGATGAAGAAAACCTCTATCATGAGAGTAGAATCCAAAACAAACAGAACAAAATAATCTGAAAAACAAACAAAGCAGGGAGAATAAATCTTCAAGCGAATGGTTATTGGCTGGGCTTGGTAGCTCATGCCTGTAATCCAAGCACTTTGGGAGGCCAAGGTAGGCAGATCACCTGAGGTCAGGAGTTTGAGACACCCAAGGTCAGTCTCAGGTGGTGCTATCCCAACTGCAGACACCAGGCCATGCCTGCTTGCCCTTGGTGGGGGAAAAAAAAAAGCTGATAAAACTACTCAGCACAACTATATGTTACTTTTTGTGAAAAATTAAAGATAAATTTTTTAGCCTAAACTCTTTAATCTCAAGGGATAATTTTAAGGGCAGGTCTGTGAACCCAGAGAGTAGAGTCTTGAGGCACAGAGGGTTCCTGATCAAAAAGAAGGAAAACGGAAGGAAAAAAGGAATCTCTATAGCTGTTATTCATTTCCTGTACCAACATTGTACTTGAGAAGTAGAAAACTTGTTTTTTCATTTTGCAGGTCCACAGGTAGAGGGGAATGTTGCCCCAGGACGGCTAATACTTGGAGTCTCACCGATACCTGAGTTAGACATTTAGAGGATGAGATGTGAGACTTTTGAGCTGATAAGATTTAGCTGAGATTTTGGACTTTGAGTTGACGCTGTAATGGGTTGAGGCTTTGGGTGAAGTTGGAATGGGGTGAACGTATTTTACATCTGGGATGGATGTGAATCTTTGGGGGACAGAGGGTACAGCGTGGTAGGTAGAATAGTGGCGTCCCCAAGGATTTCCATGGCCCACTCCCTAGAACCTGTGGGTATGTTACTTTACGTGACAAAGGGGCTGAAAGTGTGATTAACTTAAGGCTCTTGCAATAGAAAGATTGTCCTGGGCTTTCCACGTAGGCCTGATGTAATCAGATGAGTTCTTACAAGAGGGAGGCAGGTGTGTAGGGTCCAGGAGAGAGATATGATGATGCAAGCAAAGGTCAGAGAAAGCAAAAGAAATTTAAGATGCTACTCCGCTGACTTTGAGGGTGGAGGAAGGGGCCATGAGCCAAGGAATAGAGGTGGCCTCTGGAATCTGGAAAAGTCAAAGAAACAGATTCTCCCCAAGACATTCAGAAGGAATATCTTCTGCCAACACCTTGGTTTTAGACCTGCAAGACCTATTTCAATATTCTGACCTCCAGAACTGTAAAATAATTACTTTGTGTTGTTCAAGCCACTACATTTATGGTGATTTGCTACAGCATCAATAGGGTACTAATATAGAGGCCTTGAAACTTCTGCTTTCATTTTCCTAGAAGTTGGCCAAGTGAAAAACGTCTTACCATCCTGATGGGCGGGAGGCTACAGGAGGTAAAAAGGATCTGGGGAATAAGAGACAATACATAGAAAAAGAGATCCAAACAGTCCTCAGTCTTTGTAGCTACCCTTTTGAGGCAGCAGGCATGTGAGTAATGCCATCTTGAAACCTCCAGTCCCAATTCAATCATCACAGCCATACCCCATGGAGCAGAGACCAGTCGTGCCATGCCCATATTGCAGAACCATGAGCAAGCAAATGGTTGATATTGTGTTAACCTATCAAGTTTTGGGGTGGTTTGTTAGGTAGCAATAAATAATGGAAACAATACGATATCCTTTAATGTTCATCACTATCCTATGAGGTAGGGACCGATATGATTTCCATTTCACAAATGTACTAAGGCTTAGAGAGGTGAAATGAGTAACTTGTCCTAAGTCACAGTTAGGAAGCAGAGCCAGGATTTGATCCTAGGCACTATGACTATAAAACCTATGCTCCTAACTTTAAGGATTTCATATTCTTAGCCATTACTTTTAGTTTTAAGCATCATAAGTTCACTTGAACTACCTTATTTATTTATTTATTTATTTTTCCAAGACGGAGTCTCGCTCTGTCACCCAGGCTGGAGTGCAGTGGCATGATCTCGGCTCACCGCAACCTCCACCTCCCAGGTTCAAGAGAGTCTCCTGCCTCAGCCTCCCAAGTAGCTGGGACTATAGGCATGCACCACACCCAGCTAACTTTTGTATTTTAGTAGAGACAAGGTTTCACCATATTGGCCAGGCTGGTCTCGAACTCCTGACCTCGTGATCCTCCCGCCTCGGCCTCCCAAAGTGCTGGGATTACAGGCGTGAGCCACCACGCCCGGCCTACTTGAACTACTTTAATAGAAAAAGTTTTATAATAGCAGCAAAATCAGAAGAGCAAGACTCTAAGACTAAGCTTTGACTGCTGTTAGAATTTGCGTGCATGTGAGACAGAGAGATGTGTTTCTCTCTCCAAGTATTCGTTTCCTTCTGTTGGATGGGCCGGCTTTCTCCAAAAGTCGAAAAGTTTTAAGCAATTTAAAAATGGCTGAATTATGTCAGGAAATATAGCTCTAGCAGCTCCAACTCATATATCCTGACTTTGCCATCAAAGAAAACCTGATTAAAAACTCTTGGGGAAGGATTTTAATTGGTCTAGGATGGGCCAGGTGTTCACCCTTGGACCAAAAAAACAACTCAAGGGATGAGATCTTTTTAAAAGGTGGCAGTTCCTATTTGATGCACATAGTTTACATTCTAGAAAAGAGTAACATTCCAGAGAAGGGTGGGTAGCAGTGTAGCAGTTTGCTGATCTAGTTAGGCAGGCAAAGACACCCACTGCAGAGAAGTTTAGCTTCAAAGATGCAAAAACTACGTCAATGAAAGACATTTGGATACTAGAAAGGGAAAGGGGAGTCAAAATTCAGAGTTGCCTTTTTCTTTCCTTTTTTTTTTTTTTTTTTGACAGGTTTTCACTTCATTGCCCAGGCTGGAGTGCAATGGCGCAATCTCAGTTCACTGCAACCTCCCCTCCAGGACTCAAGTGATTCTCTTGCCTTAGCCTCCCAAGTAACTGGGACCATAGGCCTGTGCCACTGTGCCCAGCTAGTTTTTGTTTTGTTTTGTTTTGTTTTTTTGTATTTTTTGTAGAGACAGGCTTTTACCACATTGCCCATGCTAGTCTCGGACTCCTGGGCTCAAGCAATCCACCCGCCTCGGCCTCCCAAAGTGCTGGGATAACCGTGCTGGGATAACAGGTGTGAGCCACCATGCCCAGCAGAACTGTCCTTTTTAATGTAGGCTATCTGCTCCAGAGAAATTTCTATTCTACATGAATTCAGTGGCATGGCTTTAAGAAACTCTGCCTCTTGGTTGTATTTATAGAAGCCTTCCTAGTAATGTGGAATCAGTCAAACAGAACCAAGCTAATACAATAGGCTTGACCCTTGGCAACCAGAAGGCTCCTGGTAGAAAATGGCTCAACGTAAGAGCAGACAGGAAAAATGGCTGATAAGCCACATAAAACCCAGAATGTCCAAGTCAGAGGCACCACGGAGCTCATCTAACCTAACCTGGAGGTGTTGACAAGCAGTGATTCATGAATATGCAGTATCAGTGTGAATACATAGAAACGTCACCAACTACTTCCCTAAATGGAAATTTTGTAAAGACTCTTTCCATACAACCAGCATCCAGTCCCCCTCATAAACTAAGTTACTGAAAAGAGAAAACTCCTTGCTACTTATATAATCTGTGAAGCCCAAAGACAGAATTTTAGTCATAGATGTGTACACATAATAGGCACTAAGTGGCTAGACTTGAGGTAGCCCTCCCCATTCTAGTAGATCTTAATAGTCACTAATAAAAATCTACACATACACATATTTTACTTGTCTGTGTATATTAATATATTCATACAGACTATCAGCTCAAGTAAATTAAAAATCTCATTCCTCTCACACACAACCCTTAATTAATCCAATGATCACATTCTTGAGCAAACCTGTAATTAAATACACATTTCTGGAGGTTTAAACAGATTCTATTAAAAGTTTGTTCCTGTGACCTGTTGATGGGCATTGAGAGCACCAAACATGAAAAAAGCTGTCTTCTTTTAAGTAAGCAAGGTTTATTTGGATCAGAGTGTATGAAGGATGAGAAGAGTTTCCAAGTTCTGTACCATGCCCTGAGCCACAGGGTACATTTCCCAAGCAATGCTCTCCCATGCTGATTAGAGCTTGATAATATTTGCATCTGGTACTTCTATGTAATGAGTCCTTCCTCTCTGCTCATGTTCAATCACTCTTCTCTTTCATCAAGATGTTCTCTGTCCATCTTCATCATTGTAAAATAAAATTTGGCTCTTGAAATCTAAGCGCTCTCTCATGTTTCATTAGCATTTCTTCTATGGTTTCATGAAATTCTTGTACATGATTCAGACATTTTTAAAGCTGCCCAAAACTTTTTTTTTTTTGAGATGGTGTCTCGTTCTGTTGCTCTGTCGCCCAGGCTGGAGGGCAGTGGCACAATCTCGGCTCCGCCTCTCAGGTTCACGCCATTCTCCTGCCTCAGCCTCCCGAGTAGCTGGGACTACACGTACTGGACACTACGCCCAGCTAATTTTTTGTATTTTTAGTAGAGACGGGGTTTCATCATGTTGGCCAGGATGGTCTCGATCTCCTGACCTCGTGATCCGCCCGCCTCAGCCTCCCAAAGTGCTGGGATTACAGGTATGAGCCACTGCACCTGGCCACTGCTCAAAACTTTTAAACCTTTGATTAGTTATATACATGAATATCTCCAAATACACAAAATTCCTTAAGAAATAAATTCTTCAAAATCCCAAGCAATTTTTATAAACACTTAAAAATATGTGCTATCATGGCCAGGCATGGTGGCTCATGCCTGTAATCCCAGGGCTTTGGGAGGCCGAGGCAGGAGGATCACTTGAGGTCAGGAGTTCAAGACCAGCCTGGCCAACATGGCGAAACCTTGTCTCTACTAAAAGTATAAAAATTAGCTGGGCATGGTCATGGGCACCTGTAATCCCAGCTACTCAGGAGGCAGAGGTTGCAGTGAGCCGAGATCACGCCACTGCACTCCATCCTGGGCAACAGAGCAAGACCCATCTCAAAAAAAGAAAAAAAAATGTGCTATCTGCTTAAGGATTTCTCATCCTGATTTTTAAATATTAAGTAAATGCTCAGCAATGTATATAGTTATTTTGAATAGTCACTACCTACTGTTATCAATTAAAAAGGGTATTTCCGAGTGATTTCTGGATGTTGTACACTCAGTGGTTTTAGAGTGACCACATGAAATGGAAATTATACCCAGCTACACTTGGAGACTTTTGTATATATGGGTACACTGGGACAGAAGTGAGAAGCTCACCCATATGCAGGCTTTTCCATGAAGGTCAGAGAGGAGTGGAGAAAATGGGGATATGAGATTGATGGTATCATACACAAGAGATTGGAGAGGTCAATGGATGAAAGAAGGCTGTGGGAAGAAAGCAGAAAGAATGGGATACCATAGGATGCTAGAAATGTATTACTTTAGGAGCTACCAAATCAAATGCGTCCAGGGATTACACTTCTGAAAAAAAGACAAGTGGGCCAAGGGAAATTATAAGGTGAACTGAAACAGATAGGCCTCAACCCAAAGGCATTTAAGCTCAATTTTTTTTTTTTTTTTTCGAGATGGAGTCTCACTCTATCACCCAGGCTGGAGTGCAGTGGCGTGATATCTGCTCACTGCAACCTCTGCCTCCTGGGTTCAAGCAATTCTCCTGCCTCAGCCTCCTGAGTAGCTGGGACTACGCCCAGCTAATTTTTGTATTTTTAGTACAGACGGGGTTTCACCACGTTGGCCAGGATGGTCTCAATCTCCTGACCTCGTGATCCACCCGCCTCAGCCTCTCAAAGTGCTGGGATTACAGGCATGAGCCACTGCGCCTGGCCTAAGCTCAATTTCTAAAAAAATAATGAATGTCAACCAAAACAGAATCTGTGAGCCAAATTCAGCTTGCCAGTCTGACTTTTGCATTAAACAATAGCTATGTCAATAGTTAGCTGTAGTGGCAGAGAGTACAGACTCAGGAGCCAGACTATTTGGATCAAATCCTCCTCTACCACTTACCTTCAAGCAAGTGGCTTCACATCCTGAGCCTCAGTCTACTCAGGTGTATTATCAGGGAAGGAACTACACTCGTTCACAGGTAGGGGTGATCATATGCCCAGGTGGGCCTAGGACGGTCCTGGCATATAGAATATTTTTATAATGATTAGAATAATTAAAAGAATAATTATTAACAGTGTCCCTTTCACTGTCAAAACTGTCTGACATATAGGGTCATGGGAGGGTTAAAGAGATAATAATCTATGTAAAGTACTGACCATTGTGCTTAGGATATAGAAGATGCACCCAAAATAATTGACAATAGCTTCATGTAAGACTAGCTCTGTGCAGAATTAGGAGGGGAGAGAAGTTTGTCTTCAGAGTTGTCCCAGGCCCCAGCCTCATGCCACCCAGATTCCTTCACATTGGCATCTCACATGTGCCTGGACCTTTCTTAGTGACCTCAAAAACCTGTCTCCGATCCACTCTTTCAGGACTCCCCTTTAGGGTTCAGCAAGCTGATCTCCCAGACAGACTAGTCCAGGCCGTGCCAGGTTCCCAGGAGATTTATGCACTGCCCTTCCTAGGTAAGTTGAGATGAAAAAGGATTAATGGAGACTTCAGGCTGGTGGAAGGAGATGCTTTTGGGTAGCTTTCAGTATTTCTTCAAACAACATTACACTAACAGCTCCTTGTGAACTTGAAGCCTACCTTGATTTCTCCAATCTATTATATATATATATATATGTCCAAATCTGAATTTATACCAAGCATAAAATCAATGAATCCAGTGCCCTCCAACCAAATGCTATTCTAAAACATAGATCATGGCATTTATTCAAGCTGTCCTCACTTGTCATGAAAATTAACAGAAGACTTACAATTTTTACTAAAATACAAACTACAACCCTTAAGTTTATTTCCTAGTTAAACTGTTCCAGCGATCTGTTACTGCACAACCAACTACCCACAAAACTTAGCGGTGTAAAACAACTATGTACCGTTACCTCTCCTGGGGCTGGGGGTTGACAGGCTTAGCTGGGTGGTTCTTACTTGGGGTGCCTCATTTGGTTACAGACAGAGCACGGCTGGAACTTGAGCCATTGGAAGGTGCATTAGTCTGTTTGGCATTGCTATAAAGGAATACCCGAGACTGGGGAATTTACTTTAAAAAGAGGTTTTGTTTGGCTTACAGTTCTGAAGGCTGTACAAGCATGGTGCCAGAATCTGCTGGGCTTCTGGTGAGGGCTCAGGAAGCTTTTAGTCACAGTGGAAGGGAAGGGGAGCCAGCATGTCATATGACAAGAGAGGAAACAAGAAAAGAGAAGGAGGTGCCAGCCTCCTTTAAATAGTCAGCTCTCATGTGAACTAAGCGAGTAAGAATGCATTCATCACCAAGGGGATGGTGCTAAGCCATATATGAGGGATCCACCCCCATGACCCAACATCTCCCACATTCAACACTGGGATCACATTTCAACATGAGATTTTGAGGAGGCAAATATCCAAACCATATCAGGGGTTTCTCCACTCTCATGTCTCATGTATAGGCTGGAAAAGCTGGGGTCTGCTTGAGCATCTATCCTCAAGCAGCCTCTCCACATGGCTAGGCTGGGTTTCCTACCCAGTATGGCGGTCTCAGAGTAGTTGGACTGGTAGTAGGTGGTCCGTGGATTTCCCCAAGGGGGAATATTCCAGGAGACCCAACAGAAGCTGCAAGGCTTCTTATGATTTGGAGGTTAAACTATGTCAGTTCCACCAAATTCTATTGGTCAAGAGCAAGTCACAGGTCAGCCTAGATTCATTAAGGTGGTGGAATAAGTTCCACCTCTCAGTGAAGAATGGCCTGTAGGGAAAGAACTTAACAGTATTCATTTTGGAGAGATAAACTACCATACCATCCACCCATCTCTCTCCACCTTGTTATGAATGGGATTCCTAATGGATTCAAAGTAACTGGAAGAGAGGATTCTGAATGCTCTCACCACAAAGAAATGATAAATGTTTGAGGTGACGGATATACTAAATATCATGATTGGATCATTGCATAGTGTATACATGTATTGAAACGTCACCCTGGATACCATAAACATGTACAAGTATTATGTATCAAATAAAAACAAACAAAAAATAATGAAATGGAAGACTTAGAAAGTAGCATCTGACTAAAATTTCCTGAGTGATCAGTCTTACATTTTTAAAAATTGTTATTATATCAGTAATATCTGTTCATTATTAAACTAGCAAATAGAAATAAGTAAATAAAAAATGAAAGATTTCCATGACCCAGAGAAAATCATTCCAAGGTAGGTATGGGTAAAATTAACATTTACCAGATTAGAAAGCATGCAGACGTGATTTTTCAGCTCTTCCCCTTAAATACCAACTTAGTGCAGGAAAGCACTCAATGTTACCCAACTTAGTTGAACAGGCAAAGAGCCAGCCCCCAGATGTCAGGACAAATATAGGGGCTTAGCAATTGAATGGGTTGGAGGAGACAAATGATTTGAGCAGATGCCACGTTGAAGTTGTGAGAGGGAACATCTGCTGTCCCATTTGCTAAGGTATTTGGTAATCAGGAAGATGGTGTAAATGCACAAACGGAGCAACCTGTATTGATATGCAGAGCATGAACACTGATGTCAATGTTTTGTAGCTAATTAGACGGCGAGTGTTACATTGTGTCTCTAATTTTACAGAATGAAAGCAGAATGTTCCTCTCCATTGGAGTTTACTGGCAATTTTCAAGCCGAGTGTGGCCTCATTCCCATTCGTCTGACAACATAATGAGCAGCAATGAAACACACAGTAACCAAGCCTCAGTTCCTTACATTATACAGCCCAAATGTCCAGGCTTCATTAGTTTTAAATGTCATAATAAAGTCACATTTTCTTTGTGATTCAAAAGTGATGGTGCCTCGGGTTCCCACTGACGGCCCGAGGAAGTCCAGTTCTTCTACCAGCTTCCTCTTCACCAGCATTTCTGGGAATCCCAAGGAATCATTTCGCTTGTCAGGATACTGTTTTCATGGCTGATTGCAGCCTCAGCCACTGGGGAGGCTCTGGCTGCCGGTGGTGGCTCCCCTGGGGTCCCTGGATCTTCCTCTTTCCAGCTGCTGTTTTCTGCTGTACCATTCTGCCCCCCAAAATGGACTCCTCTGACTTCCCGTCACTGAATGCAGAAACCAAGCCGTAATGTTTAAAAGGGGTCTTATGGGGGTTGGGGTTTGGAGTTCATTGAAAGGAATTACAACAAAAGAGAGAAACAGCTGGATAGCAGATCAATTCTCTATAGTTGACAGGCAGTTTCCCTTGCGTGCCTCCTCTTTGCCTGATCCTCTACATACATCAAATAGATAGTCCTAGCTTACCATTCCCACTAGAGGCGAACTCAATACCTGTTCTATTCAGCAGCAGGACCTCAACCTCCACAAGAGCGCAAGGGAGGAGAACTCCCCGCCCGCCTCACCCTGTTCCAGCCTAAGACTTGCCCCCTGAACCCTTTTCTGGTCCCAGGTCCTGCTGTTTTACAAAGCTGATTGACAATGGCAACGTCCTTCAACTGGACATTATTTCCGGGAATCCTATTCAGTCTTCTGTAACATTGCTGTGAGATCCAGGTTTTGGTGTGACCAAACCCAGTGTGACCAAATGCAGCTCTTCTCAGCCCCTTCTCCAGCGCCACCCACCTTACAGCTGTCTCAGCTCCTGCCTCTTATGAGCAGCAGCTTTAATATTCACACACACACACACACACACACACACACACACACACCACATACACACACCACACACACCCTACACACACACAACCCCCGCCACACACAGCACCCCACACACCACACACACACCACCCCACACACACACCACACACACACACCCCACACACACACACCACATATACACACCGCACACACCCTACACACACACAACCCCACACACACACAGCACCCTACACACACACCACACACACACACCACCCCCCACACACACACCACACACACACCACCTCACACGCACACACTTCACACACACCACCCCACACACACATACACACACTCATACACACACACCACCCCACACACACCACAAAAACACACCACAACCTCACACACACACCCCACACACACACCACACACAAACACATCCTACATACACAACTCCACACACACACCACACACACACACCACCCCACACACACCACACACACACACCACCCCACACACACACAGCAGACACACACCCTACACACACGCACAACCCCACACATACACCACACACACCACACACACACATTCACACACACCACACACACAACTCACACACACCCTACACACACACCACAACCCCACACACACCCCACACACACACACACACACACACACTCACCTCCCAAGAACAAGCAAGAAGCACAGAGACTGGAATTCTTACAAAGAAAAACAATGCTTCCTGCCACTACCAACCAAAAAAAAACAACCACATCTACAGAGGGACTCATTAGAACACCCACCCATTACTGTTGTCCAGCAGACCTCCCAAGGCGGGACTTCAAGGACTCAACTTCAGGAACCCAAGCCCAGGACTTTGGGTAAGTTCCTAATGTTCACATCTTCCACAAGGACAAAGCAGGGGTTCTTGCTTCCTGATTAAACATTCACTGTGATGGTGTTCCCAAATAATAGGACAGACTGCTTGAAAGGTAAATTTAAACCTGTAGGGTAAACGCACCTGGTAGCAATAGCTTAAGCATACCCTTCGACTGACTCTGCAGGGAAGGAATACCTGAAGGTGCATTCCAAACTATGGAATCGGGGAACAGCCAACCAGGAGAGTCGTTCCTTATCTATGAGGAGCAACTGAGCCCCTAGCCCACCCATGGAACACAGGTCATACAAAGAACTGAGACCCTGAGTTTTGGCTTAAATGAAAGTTATAAAGTGGAGGTTGTTAGGGAGAGGGTGGTCAGTGAAAACTCTACATAAACTGCATGTTATTTGCAAGTGGTTGTGGTTTTCCTGCCCAGCCCAATGCCACTGGACTGTATATAAGGCAGATATCTTGTCCAGCCCACTGCCATAGGACTGTTTCTGCACATAAAGCAGTTATCCCATCCAGCCCATGGCCACTGGACTCTCTCGCCTGTAGGGAAGCCCCTAATGAAACTCCGTCTCCTTTGCTGACTCTGGGTCTGTTCTTTGGCATCCTGATCCCGGTGCCTTCCCTACTGAGGCTAACAGGGGTTCAGCACTAAAAACCTCATCCATTAGAGAAGAAAAATTTCATCCTGGAAGCTTAAAATTGTGGGACTGTTATGTTCAGCTCATATCTACCTCTTAGAGAGAGAGAGAAAGAAATGGCCTTTCTCACTTATAAGTTTAAAATATAAACAAACGTATTCCAACCTGATCTATATTAACTCTCAGGGGCTGGTCCCAAAGAAGAGGATAGTTCCCATAAAAACAACTGGGGGGCACTTTTTAAGAAACAATTTCTTATTGATACATAATAAATATACATAGCTTCAAGTTACATGTGATAATTTAATACATATATATAATTTGTAAGTTTGATCAAGTCAGTGTAGTTGGGATAGCCATCACTTTAAACATTTGTCTTTATGCTAGAAATAGTTGAATTATTCTCTTCTAGCTATCTTGAAAGGTAAAATAGCTTATTGTAAACTATAGTTACCCTACTGATTTATCGAACACTAGGTTTTATTTCTTCAATCAAACTGTATATTTTCACCCATTAATCAACTTCTCTTCATGCCCTCCTCCCCATTACACTTCCTAGCCTCTGGCAACCATTATTCTGCTCTCTGTCTTCATGAGATCCACTTTTTTAGCTCCCACATACGAGTCAGAACATGTGGTATTTGTCTTTCTGGGAAAGCACATTTTTTTCCCTATTTTTTTGTGGGGGGCAGGCACATTTTTGAAAGCTGTTGTTAGACCACCCAGCTAAGAAAGGTACCTTAAGGACCAGACATGTGTCCAACACAGGGGAGCTTTGGATTTTTACTGCCTGTTCACCTAACTTAACCCCAATGTTCTCTCATGGACATTTGCACCTCATTGGGCACTACTTCCTCTCTTCTCTTCTTTCTCTTCTCTTTTCTCTTCTCTCCCTCCCTTTCTTTCATTCTTGTTCTCACTTCCTTTTCCTCCTTATATATAGATAGTTCTATTAACTAGCTGAAAAAACATAGCTGTCCAGCTAGTGAGGTAGGTAGGATCCCTGCCTCACCATAAATTCCTGAGCCTTGAAGAAACAGCAGGGCTGCCAAGCCTGGAGGTACCATGTAAGCTAAGATGGTGGGCATGGGAGAGGTACCTGGATGACAAGAGGCTCACCCTCCAATGCTTGGCAGTGAGTAAGACCCCAGGACCTTTTTAAACCGGAGGTGAAAATGAAAAGCTCTAATAATGACCAACATTGAGTTTTCCACCAGAAGAAAAACTTGAGAGAATTAAGAAAAATTTAAAAATAAACCCTTTCTTACACACCAAATCCATAATCTGAGAAGCGCATGGAATTACTTTTGCATGTCCTCTGTGCTCTCCAAACTTTGAACCTACCCCCAGTCAAAATCATCAACCCATCCTGATGAAGACCTGGGACCAGTCTGGGTTCTGCATTAACAAATGATATCATTTTTGAGGTTCTCAATGCCTATTTTGTGCATTGTGTTGATAACCTGCTTTCTCTAGCCGTTTTTCCTGAATTGCTACAAATTAGGAGCAATTACAGATAAAGAATATGCATTCTCTTTTTTTGTTAGTAGACTATTTTTTAGAACAGTTTTGGGTTCACAACAAAATTGAGTGGAAAGTACAGAGAGTTCCCATATACCCCTTAGCCCACACATGCACAACCTCTCCCACTATTAACATCCTGACCCATAGTGGAACATTTGTTACAATTAATAAAGCTGCATGGACACATCATTATCACCCAAAGTCCCTATTTACATGAGGTCTTGGTGCTAAACATTCTGTGGGTGTAGACAAATGTATAGTAGCATGTATCTACTATTATATCACCATGCAGAATCATCTCATTGCCCTAAAAATCCTCTGTGCTATGTTTACTCATCCCACCCTCCCCCCAGTCCCTGGCAACCACTCATTATTTTACTGTCTCCATGATTTTGCCTTTTGTAGATTGTCATATGTTTGGAATCATATAATATGTACTATTTTCAGATTGTCTGCTTTTGCTTAATAATGTGCACTTAAGTTTCCTCCATGTATTTTCATGACTTGATAGCTCTTTTTCTTTCTTTTTTTTTTTTTTTTGAGACAAAGTGTCGCTCTGTCACCCAGGCTGGAGTGTGTGATCTCGGCTCACTGCAACCTCCACCTCCCGGGTTCAAGCAATTCTCTGCCTCAGCCTCCCGAGTAGCTGAGATTACAGGTGCCCGCCACCATGCCCAGCTAATTTTTCTGTATTTTTAGTAGAGATGGGGTTTCACCATCTTGGCCAGGCTGGTCTTGAACTCCTGACCTCGTGATCCACCCGCCTTGGCCTCCCAAAGTGCTGGGATTACAGGTGTGAGCCACTGCACCCAGCCTGATAGCTCATTTCTTTTTAACACTGAATAATACTGCATGGTCTGTATATACCACAGTTTATTTATTCATTCACTACCGAAGGCCATCTTGATTGCTTCCAAGTTTTGGCAATTATGAATAAAACTGCTACAAACACCTGTGTGCAAGTTTTTGTGTGGGCATAAGTTTTCAGCTCATTTGGGTAAATATCAAGGGGCACGATTACTGGATCTTATAATAAAACTATGTTCAGTTTTGTAAGAAACGGCCAAACTCTCTTCTAAAATGACCGTACCATTTTGCATTCCCATGAGCAGTGAATGAGAGTTCCTGTTGCTCTACATCTTCACCAGCATGTGGTGTTATCAGTGTTTTGTATTTTCACCATTCTAATAGGTGTGTCATGGTATTTAACTTTTGTTTTAATTTGCAATTTTGTAATGACATATCATGTTGAGCATCTTATCATATGCTTATTTACCCTCTGTACATCTTCTTTGGTGAGGTGCCTCCTCAGGTCTCCTACCTATTTTTTAATTAGGTTGTTCATTTTATTATTGTGGGGTTTTAAGAGCTCTTAGTATATTTGGATAATAGTCATTTATCGAATATATCTTCTGCAAATATTTTCTTCCTGTCTGTGGCTTGTCTTCCCATTCTTTTGACTGTGTCTTTTGTAGAAGTTTTTAATTTTGATGAAGTCCAGCTTACCAATTATTTCTTTTTCTTTCTTTCTTTTTTTTGGGGGAGATGGAGTTTCACTCTTGTTGCCTAGGCTAGAGGGCAGTGGCGCGATCTCAGCTCACTACAACCTCTGCCTCCCAGGTTCAAGCGATTCTCCTGCCTCAGCCTCCCGAGTAGCTAGGATTACAGGTGTGCACCACCACATCCAGCTAATTTTTTGTATTTTTAGTAGAGACAGGGTTCACCATGTTGGTCAGGTCTTGAACTCCTGACGTCAGGTGATCCGCCCACATTGGCCTCCCAAAGTGCTGGGATTACAAGCATGAGCCACCATGCCTGGCCAATTATTTCTTTTATGAATTATGCTTTGGAACTCTATTTAAATGGTTATCACTATACTCAAGGCCATCTAGGTTTTCTCGTGTGTTATCTTCTAGAAGTTTTATTGTTATGCATTTTACATTTAGGTTGATGATCCATTTTGAGTTAATTTCTATGAAAGGTATAAGTCTATGTCTAAATTCATTTTTTTTTGCACTTGGATGTCTAGTTTCTCCAGCACTATTTGTTGAAAAGACTATCTTTCTTCCATGGTATTGCCTTTGCTCCTACATCAAAGATCAGTTGACCATATTTGTATGGGTCTTTTTCTGGGCTATTCTGTTCCATTGATCTATTTGTCAATACCACACTGTCTTGATTACTGTAGCTTTACAGTTAGTCTTGAAGTCAGGTAGCATCAGTCCTCCAACTTCGTTCTTCTCCTTCAATATAGAATTGACTATTCTGGGTCTTTTGCCTCTCCGTACGAACTTTCAAATCATTGTCTATAACCACAATACAGCTTTCTAGGATTTTGATTGGGATGGTGCTGAATCTATAGATCAAGTTTCAAAAAATCAGCATCTTTATAATATTGAGCCTTCCTATCCATGAACATGAAATATCTCTTCATTTATTCAGTTATTATTTGATTTATTGTACATATTTCGTTAAATTCATATCTTAGTATTTCATTTTGGGGAATGCTCACATACGGCTGGCCCTCTATATCCTCAGGTTTCCATCTGTGATTTCAAACAACAGAACAAAAAATCAAACAAGCAGATCAAAAATAGTTTTTTTAAAAATAAAAAAATAAAAATAATACAAATTTAAAAAGCAGTACAGTATATAACTATTTGCATAGCATTTTCATTGTATTAGGTATTATAAATAATCTAGAGATTATTTTAAACATACAAGAGGAAGTATGTAGGTTATATGCAAATATTACACCATTTTATATAAGGGTCTTGAGCATCTGAGGATTTGCTAACATTTTGTCAAAGATTTTTCCATCTGTATTTATGAGATACATTGTTCCATAGCTTTCTTGTAATGTCTTTGTCTGGTTTTGATATTAGAGTAATGCTACCCTCACAGAATGAATTAGGAAATTTTTTCTGGGGTTTTATCTTCTGAAAAAGATTGTAGAGAATTGGTATAATTTCTTACTTAAATATTTGGTAGAATTCCCTAGTGAATCCATCTTGTCCTGGTGTTTTCTGTTTTGGGAAGTTTTTAACTATTGATCCAATATTTTTAATAGATATAGGCCTATTCAGATTGCTATTTCTTCTTGTGTGAGTTTTAGCACATATGTCTTTCAAGGAATTTATCCATTTCATCTAGGTTGTCAAATTTGTAGGCATAGAGTTGTTCATACTATTCCTTTATTATCCTTTTGATACTCATAGGATTTGCAGTGATGTCCTTTCTTTCATTTCTGATATGAGAAATTTCTGTCTTCTCTCTCTCTCTCTCTCTCTCCCCCTCTCTATTTTAGAGACAGGGTCTTGCATGCTGTTCAGGCTGGCCTCAAACTCAAACTCCTGAGCTCAGGTGATTCTCCCACCTCAACCTCCAAAATAGCTGGGATTAAAGGCTTGCATCACCATACCTGGCCATTATCTTTTCTCTTTTTTTGTTAATTAACCTGGCTAGAGACTTATCAATTTTATTGATCTTTTCAAAGAACCAGCTTTTGATTTCTTTTCTCTATTGATTTCCTGTTTTTAATTCCATGGATCCCTGCTCTAATTTTTATTTCTTCTGCTTACTTTGGGATTAATTTGCAATTTTTTTTTTAGTTTCCTAATGTGGAAGATTAGATTATTGATTTTAGATTTTTTTTCTAATATATGCATTCAATGCTATAAATGTCCTGCTAAGCACTGCTTTCTCTGCATTTCACAAATTTTGATTTATTCAGTTATTCTATTTTTACTCTTATTTAGTTCAAATTATTTTTTAATTTATCTTGAGATTTCTTCTTTGATGTATGTGTTATTTAGAAGTGTGTTGTTTCATTGCAGGTGCACAGAATGCAAGAGTTGAGGCTTGGGAGCCTCCACCTCGATTTCAGAGGATATATGGAAAAGCCTAGATGTCCAGGCAAAAGCCTGCTAAAGGCCGGGAGCGGTGGTTCACGCCTGTAATCCCAGCACTTTGGGAGGCCGAGGTGGGCGGATCACGACGTCAGGATATAGAGACCATACTAGCTAACACGGTGAAACTCCATCTCTACTAAAAATACAAAAAAAAATTAGCCGGGCACGGTGGTGGGCACCTGTAGTCCCAGCTACTCTGGAGGCTGAGGTAAGAGAATGGCATGAACCCAGGAGGCAGAGCTTGCAGTGAGCCGAGATCACACCACTGCACTCCAGCCTGGGCGACAGAGTGAAACTCCGTCTCAAAAAAAATAAAAGGGTGGAGCCAAGATGGCCGAATAGGAACAGCTCCAGTCTACGGCTCCCAGCGTGAGCGAAGCAGAAGATGGGTGATTTCTGCATTTCCATCTGAGGTACCGGGTTCATCTCACTAGGGAGTGCCAGACAGTGGGTGCAAGACAGTGGGTGCAGTGCACCGTGCATGAGCCCAAGCAGGGCGAGGCATTGTCTCACTCGGGAAGCGCAAGGGGTCAGGGAGTTCCCTTTCCTAGTCAAAGAAAGGGGAGACAGATGGCACCTGGAAAATCGGGTCAGTCCCACCCTAATACTGCGCTTTTCCAACGGGCTTAAAAACAGCACACCAGGAGATTATATCCTGCACCTGGCTTGGAGGGTCCTACACCCACGGAGTCTCGCTGATTGCTAGTACAGCAGTCTGAGATCAAACTGCAAGGCAGCAGCAAGGCCGGGGGAGGGGCGACTGCCATTGCCCAGGCTTGATTAGGTAAACAGAGCAGCCAGGAAGCTCGAACTGGGTGGAGCCCACCACAGCTCAAGGAGGCCTGCCTGCCTCTGTAGGCTCCACCTCTGGGAGCAGGGCACAGACAAACAAAAAGACAGCAGTAACCTCTGCAGACTTAAATGTCCCTGTCTGACAGCTTTGAAGAGAGTAGTGGTTCTCCCAGCATGCAGCTGGAGATCTGAGAATGGGCAGACTGCCTCCTCAAGTGGGTCCCTGACCCCCGAGCAGCCTAACTGGGAGGCACCCCCCAGTAGGGGCAGACTGACATCTCACATGGCCGGTACTCCTCTGAGACAAAACTTCCAGAGGAACAATCAGGCAGCAGCATTTGCGGGTCACCAATATCCGCTATTCTACAGCCACCACTGCTGATACCCAGGCAAACAGGGTCTGGAGTGGACTTCTAGCAAACTCAAACAGACCTGCAGCTGAGGGTCCTGTCTGTTAGAAGGAAAACTAACAAACAGAAAGGACACCCACAACAAAAACCCATCTGTACGTCACCATCATCAAAGACCAAAAGTAGATAAAACCACAAAGATGGGGAAAAAATAGAGCAGAAAAACTGGAAACTCTAAAAACCAGAGTGCCTCTCCTCCTCCAAAGGAACGCAGCTCCTCACCAGCAATGGAACAAAACTGGACGGAGAATGACTTTGAAGAGTTGAGAGAAGAGGGCTTCAGACGATCAAACTACTCCGAGCTACAGGAGGAAATTCAAACCAATGGCAAAGAAGTTAAAAACTTTGAAAAAAAATTAGACGAAGGGATAACTAGAATAACCAACACAGAGAAGTCCTTAAAGGAGCTCATGGAGCTGAAAGTCAAGGCTCGAGAACTACGTGAAGAATGCAGAAGCCTCAGGAGCCGATGGGATCAACTGGAAGAAAGGGTATCAGTGACGGAAGATGAAATGAATGAAATGAAGTGAAAAGGGAAGTTTAGAGAAAAAAGAATAAAAAGAAACAAACAAAGCCTCCAAAAAATATGGGACTATGTGAAAAGACCAAATCTACGTCTGATTGATGTACCTGAAAGTGACGGGGAGAATGGAACCAAGTTGGAAAACACTCTGCAGGATATTATCCAGGAGAACTTCCCCAATCTAGCAAGGCAGGGCAACATTCAGACTCAGGAAATACAGAGAACGCCACAAAGATACTCCTCGAGAAGAGCAACTCCAAGACACATAATTGTCAGATTCACCAAAGTTGAAATGAAGGAAAAAATGTTAAGGGCAGCCAGAGAGAAAGGTTGGGTTACCCACAAAGGGAAGCCCATCAGACTAACAGCGGATCTCTCGGCAGAAACTCTACAAGGCAGAAGAGAGTGGGGGCCTATATTCAACATTCTCAAAGAAAAGAATTTTCAACCCAGAATTTCATATCCAGCCAACTAAGCTTCATAAGTGAAGGAGAAATAAAATACTTTACAGACAAGCAAATGCTGAGAGATTTTGTCACCACCAGGCCTGCCCTAAAAGAGCTCCTGAAGGAAGCACTAAACATGGAAAGGAAAAACCAGTACCAGCCACTGCAAAACATGCCAAAATGTAAAGACCATCAAGGCTAGGAAGAAACTGCATCAACTAACGAGCAAAATAACCAGCCAACATCATAATGACAGGACCAAATTCACACATAATAATATTAACTTTAAATGTAAATGGGCTAAATGCTCCAATTAAAAGACACAGACTGGCAAATTGGATAAACATTCAAGACCCATCAGTGTGCTGTATTCAGGAAACCCATCTCATGTGCAGAGACACACATGGGCTCAAAATAAAGAGATGGAGGAAGATCTACCAAGCAAACGGGAAATAAAAAAAGGCAGGGGTTGCAATCCTAGTCTCTGATAAAACACACTTTAAACCAACAAAGATCAAAAGAGACAAAGAAGGCCATTACATAATGGCAAAGGGATCAATTCAACAAGAAGAGCTAATTATCCTAAATATATATGTGCCCAATACAGGAGCACCCAGATTCATAAAGCAAGTCCTTAGAGACCTACAAAGAGACTTAGACTCCCACACAATAATAATGGGAGATTTTAACACCCCACTGTCAACATTAGACAGATCAACGAGACAGAAAGTTGAAAGGATATCCAGGAATTGAACTCAGCTCTGCACCAAGCAGACCTAATAGACATCTATAGAACTCTCCACCCCAAATCAACAGAATATACATTTTTTTCAGCACCACACCACACCTATTCCAAAATTGACCACATAGTTGGAAGTAAAGCTCTCCTCAGCAAATATAAAAGAACAGAATTTATAACAAACTGTGTCTCAGACCACAGTGCAATCAAACTAGAACTCAGGATTAAGAAACTCACTCAAAACTGCTCAACTACATGGAAACTGAACAACCTGCTCCTGAGTGACTACTGGGTACATAACGAAATGAAGGCAGAAATAAAGATGTTCTTTGAATCCAACGAGAACAAAGACACAACATACCAGAATCTCTGGGACACATTCAAAGCAGCGTGTATGGGGAAATTTATAGCACTAAATGCCCACAAGAGAAAGCAGGAAAGATCCAAAATTGACACCCTAACATCACAATTAAAAGAACTAGAAAAGCAAGAGCAAACACATTCAAAAGCTAGCAGAAGGCAAGAAATAACTAAAATCAGAGCAGAACTGAAGGAAATAGAGACACAAAAAACCCTTCAAAAAATTAATGAATCCAGGAGCTGGTTTTTTGAAAAGATCAACAAAACTGATAGACTGCTAGCAAGACTAATAAAGAAGAAAAGAGAGAAGAATCAAATAGACGCAATAAAAAATGATAAAGGGGATATCACCACCAATCCCACAGAAATACAAACTACCATCAGAGAATATTACAAACACCTCTATGCAAATAAACTAGAAAATCTAGAAGAAATGGATAAATTCCTCGACACATACACCCTCCCAAGACTAAACCAGAAGGAAGTTGAATCTCTGAATAGACCAATAACAGGCTCTGAAATTGTGGCAATAATCAATAGCTTACCAACCAAAAAAAGTCCAGGACCAGAAGGATTCACAGCCGAATTCTACCAGAGGTACAAGGAGGAGCTGGTACCATTCCTTCTGAAACTATTCTAATCAATAGAAAAAGAGGGAATCCTCCCTAACTCATTTTATGAGGCCAGCATCATCCTGATACCAAAGCCTGGGAGAGACACAACCAAAAAAGAGAATTTTAGGCCAATATCCTTGATGAACATTGATGCAAAACTCCTTAATAAAATACTGGCAAACCGAATCCAGCAGCACATCAAAAAGCTTATCCACCACGATCAAGTGGGCTTCATCCCTGGGATGCAAGGCTGGTTCAACATACGCAAATCAATAAATGTAATCCAGCATATAAACAGAACCAAAGACAAAAACCACATGATTATTTCAATAGATGCAGAAAAGGCCTTTGACAAACTTCAACAACGCTTCATGCTAAAAACTCAATAAATTAGGTATTGATGGGACATATCTCAAAATAATAAGAGCTATCTATGACAAACCCACAGCCAATATCATACTGAATGGGCAAAAACTGGAAGCATTCCCTTTGAAATCTGGCAGAAGACAGGGATGCCCTCTCTCACCACTCCTATTCAACATAGTGTTGGAAGTTCTGGCCAGGGCAATTAGGCAGGAGAAGAAAATAAAGGGTATTCAATTAGGAAAAGAGGAAGTCAAATTGTCCCTGTTTGCAGATGACATGATTGTATATCTAGAAAACCCCATCGTCTCAGCCCAAAATCTCCTTAAGCTGAGAAGCAACTTCAGCAAAGTCTCAGGATACAAAATCAATGTACAAAAATCACAAGCATTCTTATACACCAATAACAGACAAACAGAGAGCCAAATCATGAGTGAACTCCCATTCACAATTGCTTCAAAGAGAATAAAATACCTAGGAATCCAACTTACAAGGGATGTGAAGGACCTCTTCAAGGAGAACTACAAACCACTGCTCAATGAAATAAAAGAGAATACAAACAAATGGAAGAACATTCCATGCTCATGGGTAGGAAGCATCAATATTGTGAAAATGGCCATATTGCCCAAGGTAATTTATAGATTCAATGCCATCCCCATCAAGCTACCAATGACTTTCTTCACAGAATTGGAAAAAACTACTTTAAAGTTCATATGGAACCAAAAAAGAGCCCACATCGCCAAGTCAATCCTAAGCCAAAAGAAGAAAGCCGGAGGCATCACTGACTTCAAACTATACTACAAGGCTACAGTAACCAAAACAGCATGGTACTGGTACCAAAACAGAGATATAGACAAATGGAACAGAACAGAGCCCTCAGAAATAATGCCACATATCTACAACTATCTGATCTTTGACAAACCTGACATAAACCAGCAATGGGGAAAGGATTCCCTATTTAATAAATGGTGCTGGGAAAACTGGCTAGCCATATGTAGAAAGCTGAAACTGGATCCCTTCCTTACACCGTATACAAAGATTAATTCAAGATGGATTAAAGACTTACATGTTAGACCTAAAACCATAAAAACCCTAGAAGAAAACCTAGGCAATACCATTCAGGACATAGGCGTGGACAAGGACTTCCTGTCTAAAACACCAAAAGCAATGGCAACAAAAGCCAAAATTGACAAATGGGATCTAATTAAACTAAAGAGCTTCTGCACAGCAAAAGAAACTACCATCAGAGTGAACAGGCAACCTACAAAATGGGAGAAAGTTTTCGCAACCTACTTATCTGACAAAGGGCTAATATCCAGAATCTACTATGAACTCAAACAAATTTACAAGAAAAAAACAAACAACCCCATCAAACAGTGGGCGAAGGATATGAACAGACATTTCTCAAAAGAAGACATTTATGCAGCCAAAAAACACATGAAAAAATGCTCATCATCACTGGTCATCAGAGAAATGCAAATCAAAACCACAATGAGATACCATCTCACACCAGTTAGAATGGCCATCATTTAAAAAGTCAGGAAACAACAGGTGCTGGAGAGGATGTGGAGAAATAGAAACACTTTTACACTGTTGGTGTGACTTTAAACTAGTTCAACCATTGTGGAAGTCAGTGTGGTGATTCCTCAGGGATCTAGAACTAGAAATACCATTTGACCCAGCCATCCCATTACTGGGTATATACCCAAAGGATTATAAATCATGCTGCTATAAAGACACATGCCCATGTATGTTTATTGCAGCACTATTCACAATAGCAAAGACTTGGAACCAACCCAAATGTCCAACAACAATAGACTGGATTAAGAAAATGTGGCACATATACACCGTGGAATACTATGCAGCCATAAAAAATGATGAGTTCATGTCCTTTGTAGGGACATGGATGAAACTGGAAAACATCATTCTCAGCAAACTATCGCAAGGACAAAAAACCAAACACCACATGTTCTCACTCATAGGTGGCATGTATACATATGTAGCAAACCTGCACATTGTACACATGCACCCTAAAACTTAAAGTATAATAATAATAAAATTTAAAAAGTAATAATAATAATAATATTCTTTTTTGGTTCAAAAAGCAATACAAGAACAATGTAAAATTTGAAATTGTAGAAAAAATATATTATACAAAATGTAAGATGTAATGTAAAAAAATTAAAAAGCTCTGTTAAAGATTTAAAAAAAAAAAACCCTTCTAAAGAGGTGTAACCCTCATGGGGAGCCTTTATTAGGGCAGTGCAGAGGGGAAATGTGGGATTGGAGCCCCCATACAGAGTCCCCACTGGGGCACTGCCTAGTGGAGCTGTGAGAAGAAGGCCACTGTCCTCCAGAACCCACAACGATAGATTCACCAACAGCTTGCACCCTGCAAGTGGAAAAGCTGCAGGCACTTAATGCCAGCCTATGAGACCAGCCACAGGGGCTGAATCCTGTAAAGCCACAGAGGCAGAGCTGCCCAAAGCCTTGGGAGCCCACCCCCTTGCATCAGTGTGCCCTGGTTGTGGGACATGGAGTCAAAGGAGACCATTTTGGAGCCTTAAGATTTAATGGCTGCCCTGCTGGGTTTCAGACTTACATGGGGCCTGTAGCCCTTTTCTTTTGGCCAATTTCTCCCTTTAGGAATGGGAATGTTTACCCAATGCTTGCACCCCCACTGTATCTTCGAAATAACTAACTGGTTCTTTATTTTGCAGGCTCATAGGTGGAAGGAACTAGCCTTGTCTCAGATGAGACTTCAGACTTTTGAGTTAGTCAATGCTGGAATTAGTTAAGACTTTCAGAGACTGTTGGAAAGGCATGATTGTATTTTACAAGGTGAGAAGGATATGAGATTTGGGAGGAGCCAGGGGTGGAATTATATGGTTTGGATCTGTGTTCCTACCAAATCTCATGTCAAATTGTAATCCCTAATGTTGGAGGTGGGGCCTGGTGGGAGGTAACTGAGCCATGCGGATTAATTTCTCATGAATGGTTTAGCATCATTCCCTTGGTACTGTCCTCATGATCATAAGTGTGTTCTCATGAGATCTGGTCATTTCAAAGTGTGTGGCACCTCCCCCAACCCCTACTCCTGCCATGTGAGATGCCTTGCTACACCTTTGCCTTTGGCCATGATTGTAAGTTTCCTGAGGCCTCCCCAGAAGCCAAGCAGATGCCAGCATCATGCTTCCTGTACGGCCTGTGGAACCAAGAGCCAATTAAACCTCTTTTCTTTATAAATTACCCAGTCTCAGGTATTCCTTCACAGCATTGCAAGAATGGACTAATACACCCACACGATGAAAAACAGGAAAGATTTCATTCAGAGGATTCTATAAACACTATGTCTTGTGACCACTAATGGTACGTGATATTATTTTACTTCTCTGCAGCCCAGTCTGATAACATTACAAACACTGAAGTTCAGTTTGCACAGAAAAGAGGACTTTTTTTCCTTCATGTCTTGCTTGACGAGAACATCCACGAATAGTGATCACTGTACTCTAAAAGACAAGGGTATACACTCACGGATGGCTTCAGTCTGAGAAGTCTTCAATAGGGTGGGCACTGGTGAAATTGATATTTTCTTTCCTCCCAATGTATATAGTGGGAGAGATTTTTATTCATTCAAACATTCACTAAGTCCACTGCTAGTCACTGGGGATAGAAAGAGGAAGTTCCATCATTGTCTTAGGTAGCTAAAGTCCAGTAAAGAGATAAACATGTAAATAATAAATCCATCAGAGAGAAATCACACCAAGGCTAGCAAGCAGATACAAGATGTGAATGCATAGGAGAGATATACTGGCTTCTCCCAATTTGGAAACCACATTTAGAGATTATCTACAGGTCCCACTATCTACTAAGAACTACTATTTACCAAGCCCTGTACTAAGTGCCTTGTATAATCCTATTTCATTCTTTTAACAACTGTGCAAGGTAGTTATGGTTATTTTCATTTTCCTTAGAGAAACTGAGACTTCAGCAAGGATTATGTAACTTGCCTAAAGTGAAACATTTACAAATTAGTGGAGCCAGAATTTGCACTAAGGGAAATTAGGAAGCTTTTAGTCAACCAAGCAAAAAATAATAGTGGCCTACACTTTCTCCATGGAATCAACTTGCTTCCTCAGGTAGTATACGGTACCTAGGTTATCCAGATACTTATGTTACCACTGAAAGAATGTGAATCCTTGGCTTTCCAAGCTGACTGACCTTGACTCTAGAATGATCAAGCCAAAAATGTTTTAAAACCTTCAAGCTCAGCAGCCGCCTAGAAAAGAAAAAAAGGTGCCTGCTCCTCATTTTGGCCTTTCCATCAATTAATTGTTCAGTAAGGATCCAACCATGCCCACAAATTAGAGAAACAACAAATAAATATGTCTAAGAAACCTGAAACAGAGGTTTGGCATTCCATGTGGCACTTCAGAGCCACTTCATTCAGTACAAACCATGTTCATTTAAATTTGTCAGTATCTCTCTGATCAATGGACATGGAATAGACTCCTCTGAACACATTTATTTGCTGCCTTTTGGAGCAGAGCTTTCACTTGCCCCCAGCTTGAACTTGGTTTGTCTTTTCACTTTCTCTATGGTGTTCCTGGAAGCACAAAAGTTTTAAATTTGATGAAGTCTAATGTATCTATTTTTTTCTTTTGTTGCTTGTGTTTTTGATATCATATCTAAGAAACCATTCCCTCATCCAGGGCCACAAAGATTTGCTCCTGTGTTTTTGACCTCTTGATCTTACCCATACAAAAACAGATTCCTCAGGGTTCCCCAACACAGATGATGGCACGTTGAAATTTAATCACCAGTATGATGAAATTATGAAGTGGGGCCTTTGGGAAGTGATTAGGTTATGAGGTCAGAGCCCTCATGAATGGGATTAGTGTCCTTATAAAAAGAAGCCCCAGAGAGCTAGCTTGCCTCTTCCACATATGAGGACACCGGTAGAAAGGGCCACCTATAAACCAAAAAGCAGGCCCTCATCAGACAGTAAATCTGCCAGCACTTTGACCTTGGACTTCCCAGTTTTCAGAACTCAATTTCTGTTGTTTATAATCATCCATTCTATGGTATTTTGTTATAGCAGCATGAACAGACCAAGACAGGAGCATATCTCAAATTCTAATTTTTTAGTGGCAATCACAATGTGCTTGACCTTTTTTTCTGGTTCCATGGGACAGGCATTTGCACCAGGTTCCAAAAAAGTTTCTGCAAGACTGGCTATGAAACAGCTGCTATTATGGCCAAATCCCTTTAGCACTTCTAGTGAGAAGGGGGTTGGGGCAAATGCCTAGCCCTCATCTACCCCTTAGACATTGTAAGATTTTAGGAAAATCAGAACCAGCCACCTCTTTCCCACAAAAAGGTTGGGGACTCTTTGAAGACACAAAAAGGTGAAAATCTTTGCTTTGTACTTTTCTTGGATTCTCTGCTTCAGGTTGAGTGTCCAAATGAAGAATTGCTTTGTTGAATCCAGGGGGCCACGTTGGAGGTTCTCTCTGTCTTGATAGTGACTATATCCCAGCCATGATATCATATGAAACCCTCCACTCCCTGCTCAGGTATGCTATTGGCTAGCTGGTGGCTCAGTTTTTCATATGATTATGGTGGCTGAGAAGTCCCACGAAATGCCATCTGCAAACTGGAGAACCAGGAAAGCCAGTGGTGGAATTCAGTCTGAGGCTGGAGGCCTGAGAATGGGGTGATTTCCAAGGCAGGAGAAGATGGAGGTCCCAGCTGCCGAAGAAAGGGCCTCTTTCATGTCTTTTCAGAGCCTGATAACTCACTTCTTTTTATCACTGAATAATATTATATTGTATGAAGGTACTACAGTTTGTTTATCCATTCATGTACTGAATGACATCTTGGTTACTTCCAAGCTTGACAATAATGAATAAAGCTGCTATAAACATTTATGTGCAAGGTTTATAAAAACTTTCATTTTAGGTTTAGGGATACATGTCCAGGTTTGTTATATAGGTAAACTTGTGTCACAGGGTTGGCTGTACAGATTATTTTGTCATCCACCCTAAGCATAGAACCTGACAGTTATTTTTTTCTGCCCCTCTCCCTCCTTCCATCCTCCACCCTCAAGTAGGCCCCAGTGTCTGTTGTTCCCCTCTTTGTGTCCATATGTTCTTATCATTTAGCTCCCACTTGTGAGAATATGCAGTATTTGGTTTTCTGTTCCCGCATTAGTTTGTTAAGGATGGTGGTCTCCAGCTCCATTCAGGCTCCTGAAAAGGATATGATCTCATTCTTTTTTATGGCTGCATAGTATTCCATGTTGTATATGTACCACATTTTATTTATACAGTCTACCATTGATGGGCATTTAGGTTGATTCCATGTCTTTGCTATTGTGAATAATGTGTGAAAGTTTTTATGTAGACATAGTTTTCAGTTCATTTGAGTAAATACCAAGGAGTATGATTGCTAAATCTTATGGTAAGGGTATGTTTCGTTTGCTAAGAGACTGACAAATTGCTACCAGCAATGAGGGTTCTTATTGCTTCACATCCTTGCGAGTGTTTGGTATCCTCAGTGTTTTGGATTCTCACCATTCTCTTATTTCTTAATGATTTTTTCACCCTTCTTATAGGTGTGTAGTAGTTATGACAGCAGCTGCCATCATCACACTGGCTGCAGCAGGGAGGCCCAGCTGCAGCTGCACCTTCCATGAAGTTAATGGGAGCCCCACTCCATCTGAGTTGGGGCAGGAGCTCCTCAGGTGCCACTGTAGCCACCCAAACCATAGCTGCAGACCCAGGCCTCCTGCTCTACAGAGCAGGCAGGAGCCATCCCCGCCCTCCTGGGTAGGGCTACAGCCATCCAAACTGCAGCTGTAGATCTGAGCTCCCTGTGCTCTTGGGGGAGGGCTGGGAGCAGGCAGGATCTGCCTTCCTGAGCGCAGCTGTGGCTGTCCTCCCAGGCACAGAACACAGGCATCTCTACAGCCTGCACCCTCAGGTCAGGAAAGGACTGTCCCTGATGCCCCAAAGGCTCAGGGATGTCGGCTCCCACTGCCTGGCTTCTCTTCCTCCCTGCACCTGCTCCACTCTCAGAGTAGGGTTGGGGCCAAGTCCTGGGGCCTTGAATGGCAGCAGGAGGCAGAGTCCTGGGTGGAAGAAGGCAGGTACTTGTAAGGCTCCACCTTCAGGCCAGGGAAGACCTGAAGGCTGAGGACTAGGCTGCCAGTCCCACGGACCAGAGTGGGGACTTCTGGTGCCTGTTCCACCCATCCGTGGCTACCCATGGACCAATCTGCATGCACTTCCTCCCCTCTGAGGTCCATAAAAGCCCTAGGCTCAGCCAGAGAAGGGCAGAGGACAGCCAGAGGAGGAAGAGGGCAGAAAGAGGACAGGACCACCAGCTACAGAGAGGAGTACCCTCTCTGCTGATAGCTGGAGATGACAGGACAACCAGTAGCAGGGAGGAGCTACCCTCTCTGCTAAGAGCTGCAGAGATGGCCTGCTGGCAGAGAGGAGCCACCTTCTCCAGGGCCTCCTCTCTGCCAAGAACTGAACACTTGAGGGATGACCTGCCTACAGAAAGGAGCTACCCATTGTGGGTCTCCTCTGAGCTGCTGTAACACTCTATAGCTCATCTGCATCTTGTTCACCCTGCATACCCCATTCTTTCTGGATGCAGGACAAGACCTTGGGTAAAGGCACCACAGCCACAGAGGTTTCTGGCCAGAAAATTGACACCCCAAAGATCCTGTAACTGTGGTATTTCATTATTGTTTTAATTTCCAATTCCCTGATGATATATGACGTTCAGTATCTTTTTATATGCTTATTTGCCATCTGCATATCCTCTTTGGTGAGGTGTCCAGATATTTTGTCCATTTTTTACTTAGATTGTTTGTTTTCTTATTGTTAAGTTAGAGCCTTTTTAATGATGTAAATAAATATCTATTTAAATATTCTCATTTCAATTGACTCATTTGGTCAGAATAATCTGATATATTGACATGAATCACAAATTGCAGAGGCAACATAGGAGTGGGGATGAATGGAGAAAGAAGATTTCAATTAAGTTATTGATATCAGCTCCTCCTTCGATTGTTTTTATACAAACGGGGTACCTATTTGCAAAGCTGGAAGTAGAAACAGAGTCTGGCATCTGTTGTCAAACTTAAGAGACCAGAGACTCTGATCTTAAAATAGGGCTCTGTGGATTATAATAATCCACCCCCAAGAAGGAAAGAAAGCAGTGCTCACACCCCCAGCTTCATACCTCAATTCCTTACCTGCTTTGCTAAGATTTACAAGAAAAGAGTAGTAAAAGACAGTATTTTTTTTTCTATTCATTAATACCAAGGTAAACTGATAAGAACAAACATCACGACGACTTATGTCTAAGTCTGTTGATTTATGATTATTTGCAAGACATGTGAACAGCATATAATGTGAAAAAAAAGATGCTAGCATTTGTCTGGTAAAACATGAGCAAGCTACAAATGGGTCCTAGTCTTTGTCCCAGTGACCAAAGAGAGAGCTGTTCTCTTGCTGAGATTCTTCGTCTTTCTCTGACTGATTTTTCATGGAGGTTCTGTGTTCTGATGGAGGGATTGATATTTTGACTTCCTGCCGCAGAATGATATGCTCCACTTCAGCACAGAGCCTGCAGATGTGGCCTTCTTTGAGACCTCCGCACTTCCCCACCATTCAAGTGAGCAATCTACCAGAGCATACAGCCTGCAGGGAAATGGGTCTGAGGCTCATTTCCTCGGGACATTTGCCTGAAACCTCCTGAGATTTCTTTTTCAAAAGAAAGAAAGAAAGAAAGAAAGAAAGAAAGAAAGAAAGAAAGAAAGAAAGAAAGAAAGAAAGAAAGAAAGGAAGGAAGGAAGGAAGGAAGGAAGGAAGGAAGGAAGGAAGGAAGGAAGGAAGGAAAGAGCGAGCGCGGGCGGGAAGGAGGGAAGGGAAGGAAGGAAGGAAGGAAGGAAGGAAGGAAGGAAGGAAGGAAGGAAAGAAGGAAGGGAGAGAGAGAAAGAGAGAGAGAAAGGAGAGAGAGAGAAAGAGAGAGAGAAAGTGAGAGAGAGAAAGAAAGAAAAGAAAGAAAGAAAGACAGAAAGAAAGAAAGACAGAAAGAAAGAAAGAAAGAAAGAAAGAAAGAAAGAAAGAAAGAGAAAGAAAGCCAA
>NW_026652285.1:57297176-57362720 GCF_009828535.3 Hylobates moloch | reverse complement strand
AAGGAAGGAAGGAAGGAAGGAAGGAAGGAAAGAAGGAAGGGAGAGAGAGAAAGAGAGAGAGAAAGGAGAGAGAGAGAAAGAGAGAGAGAAAGTGAGAGAGAGAAAGAAAGAAAAGAAAGAAAGACAGAAAGAAAGAAAGAGAAAGCCAAGTTGCACAATTTCTAATGCTTCAAATCTCTTTGTAGACAAGAGCCAAGTACTCCCCAAAATTAAAGTGGGTCAAAAAGCAAGCAGAGCACCCCGTCAATCCCCTCAAAAATCTCACAATAGAATTTGCCAGAGACCAAAATCAGCTTTCCACACATCCATGTTTTGATGTTTTTCTAAAAAGATACAACCACTTTGAACAACTTTTTGGCACTTTCTTCTAAAGTACAACACACACCTCCCATACAGCCCAGCAATTGTACACTTCAGTATTTACCCAACAAAAACGGAAGTGAATATCTGCACGAATATCCGCACAACATTGCATACATAAATGTTCACAGTAACCTTATTCAAAATAGCCAAAAATGGAAACAATCGATGTGCCCATGAACAGAAGGCTAGATCATTTGTGCTCTATCCACAAAATGGATTACATCTCAGCAATAAAAAGGAACAAACTACTGATACATGCAGCAATAGGAATGATCTCAAAGACATTGTGCTGAGTGAAAAGGCCAGACCGAAAAGAATACATACCGTGTGATTTCATTTATGTAATGAATGTACAAAAGCAGGCAAAAGTAATCTGTGGTAATAAAAATCCAAACAGTGGGAGTTTTCTGGAGGAGGGTAGATTGGGGCAGGAAATGAGAAAACTTTCTGGGGTAACGGAAATGTTCCTTATCTTGGTGGGAATAGCAGTTACATGGGAATGTACATCAGTCCAAACTCAGAAAACTGTATATGTAAAATCTGCAAATCTTATTGTATTTAAATTATACTTTAGGTTTTTTAAAAATAGATACATCGGGGGGAAAAGAAAGTGAAGAATCCCCATTAAGCTGAAAGAAGAGGAATAGTCCACGGTTTCTGTGGTAATTTAAGCTCCATATTTGGTCTGTGTGTTCAAATGAATTTTTATTACCAAGGGATTATTGAAAGTCATCATCACCAGATGACAGGAAAAAGAAAGAGCAGACAGACCATCCAGAAATAATGTTCCCCATGATTTTTTTAAAGTGCATTTTTCAGTCATTATCTTGAGAGAAAACAAGCAGCTGGGTCTCTTAACAAAGAGGTTTAATAGAATACTGGGAAAAAAGAGGGGAGAATTTGAGGCGAACAATGCCTGCTTCAGTGCCAGCCACACAAAACCAAGCCTTGCAAGGTGAAGCTAATGTCTCCTCTCTGCCAGTAACATCGTTAGAGGCATAACACTAGATAATAAAGGGTCCCCTAATTATTGGCATGATTTGAGGCTTATTGTTCAAAACATTCTAAAACCTGAAATTGCAGCAGCAAATGCATTGATGGCCCTCACCCTCATCTGTGAAAATAGATGTAAATGCAAAAGGAAAGAAGATCTGTGGCTCTTCGCGTCCCTGCGTGCATCATCAATGCACTAACTCTTGCTTCTTTCTACCTTGTCACTTCAAATTCATCTGGGCTCAAACTGCTGGTTTCAAAGTTTCCATCTGACCTCCAACCCAGTTTGTTCATCTCTTTCTGTCTTTCCCATATTACACAAAATTAGCAAAATACATGTAATAGATGATTTGAAAGGACATCACAGAACATTCTGAAAAGCAAAAATAATGGAGGCTTGGGTTTTGTTTAGCAGATTTCTCTCCTCGCCTACGACCACACACATATATGCTGTTTAATTGTAAAATTCAGATGTTGGATGGTGGAGAGAGTAAGCCCAGTAACAAAGAAACACAAAGATGCCTTCTAAATTCTATTTAATCTAAATTAACTGCGTGGCCAACAATACAGGTGCTGCTTTTTCCTTAAACATATATATTAGCAGACACAGGCTAAATAAATTCTGTTTAGTGGGAAATGAATTATGTAAATGTAATTTATAGCATTAATGTGGGTTTGTAAATTTAATCCACTCAAACCTAGAAAGGTTTTCGTGCAATGAATATTTCTGAGGTTGTTTAATATGTTAAAATAAATATTGAGCAGCTGACAGAAAAACATGTTCTCCGCATCCCAAAAGCTGTTTTGAAACAATCATTTAAGTGCCTACTGAATATTTACAATCATGAGTTTTTAACTCTTAGGTAAATTTTCTTCCTAAAATATATTCAGGGCGCCATCCATTCAAGCAGCAGGCAGATTCGGATGGCAGCAGATCAGAAATGTACATGCCAAGAACACTTTGGGTAAATAAGTGCCACAGTATGAGATGAGGGGGGAAGGGAGGGCTTTTTGTAAAATAGGCCTATTTAATGCCACCTGGAAGGCTGCGAAAAAACACAGATACAGGCATACTTCAGAAATAGTGCAGATTCAGTTCAGAGCACCAAAATAAGGTAATAATTTACTGTGTGACAATAAAGCAAGTCACACAAATTTTTTGGTTTCTCAGTGCATAGAAAAGTTATTGTTGCAGGACTTTTCCTTAGTTCAGCTAAAGATGGTCCTTGTCACATGACCACGAAAAATTAGCCTTGCAAATAATTCGAAGGGTGAGAAAAATGGGATTTATCAGGCAAAAAGGAAAAAAGGGAAAACAGAACTCTCTGCAAGGCCAGAGTCCTGCTAGTGCACTTCCCACCTTGCAGATTAAATCCCAGATACCACACCCCAGAACAGGAGAGAGAGGCCAGGCTCCTGCCCACTGCAAAGGGCGCGAACTTCCCATGGCTCCACCCCAGTACACATTCCTCCCAGTGCGCAGGTCACTGGAGGTTCTGCCAGGCAGCTCTTCCCACCTGGTTGTCTCATTATGTTTAAACTATTCTGAGGTCGATTAAGTATGCAAAAACATTACATCTAAAAAAAGTACATACCTTAATTTAAAGATACTTGGTTGCTAAAAAAATGCTAATGATCATCTGAGCTTTCAGCAAGTCATCATCTTTTGGAAGGTGGAGGGTCTTGCCTTAATTTTGATGGTTGCTGACTGATCAGGGTGGTGGTTGCTGAAGGCTGGGATGGCTGGGGCAATTTTTTAGAATAAGACAGCAGTGAAATTTGCTGCATCTATTGACTTTTCTTTTCATGAAAACTTTCTCTGTAGCATGCAAGGCTGTTTGATAACATTTTACCCACAGTAGAACTTCTTTCAAAATTGGAGTCAACCTTCTCAAACGCTGCCGCTTCTTTATCAACTAAGTTCATGTAATGTTTTAAGTCCTTTGCTGTCATTTCATCAATGTTCATTGCACCTCCACAGGAGTGGATTCCATCTCAAGAAACCACTTTATTTGTTCACCCATAAGAAGCAATTCCTCATCCTTTCAAGTTTTCTCATGAGACTGCAGCAATTCAGTCACATCTTCAGTCTCCACTTCTAATTCTAGTTCTCTTGCTACTTCCACCACCTCTGCAGTTCCTTCCTCCCCTGGAGTCTTGAATCCCTCAAAGTCATCCACGAGTGTTGAAATCAACTTCTTCCAAACTCCTGTCAATGTTGACAACATTGTGATCTCCTCCCATGAATCACACTTTTTTTTTTTTGGAGGTGGAGTCTCGCTCTGTCACCCAGGTTGGAGTGCAGTGGCATGATCACAGCTTACTGCAGCCTTGACCACCTGAGCTCAAGCAATTGTCCGACCTCAGCCTCCTAAGTAGCTGGGACCGCAGGCACGTGCCACCATGCCTGGCTTATTATTATTATTAGTATTAGTATTTGTAGAGATGAAGTCTCACCATGTTGCCCAAGCTGGTCTCAAACTCCTGGGCTCAGGGGTTCCTCCTGCCTCAGCCTCCCAAAGTGCTGGGATTACAGGCCTGAACCATCGTGCCCAGCCCATAAATGTTCTTAAAGGCACCTAGAATAATAAATCCTTCCCAAAAGGTTTTTTATATGCCCAGATCCATCAGAGAAATAGTGATCTATGATAGTTATAGACTTACAAAATGTATTTCTTAAATAATAACACTTGAAAGTCAATACTACTCCTTAATCAATGGGCTGCAGAATGGATGTGGTATTAGCAGACATGAAAACAATATTGATCTCCTTGTACATCTCCCTCAGAGCTCTTGGGTGACCAGGTGCATAGTCAATGAACAGTAATATTTTGAAAGAAAATCTTTTTTTTCTGCTGGGTAAGTCTTGACAGTGATCATAACCCATTCAGTAAACCAAGTTGTAAACACATGTGCTGTCATCTGGGCTTTGTTATTCCACTTACAGAGCACAGGCAGAGTAGAGTTAGTGTAATTCTTTTTTTTTTTTTCTTTTTCTTTTTTTTGAGACAGAGTCTCGCTCTGTCGCCCAGGCTGGAGTGCAGTGGCGCGATCTTGGCTCACTGCAAGCTCTACCTCCCAGGTTCACGCCATTCTCCTGCCTCAGCCTCCCAAGTAGCTGGAACTACAGGCACCCGCCACCACGCCCAGCTAATTTTTTGTATTTTTAGTAGAGATGGGGTTTCACCGTGTTAGCCAGCATGGTCTCGATCTCCTGACCTCGTGATGCGCCCACCTCGGCCTCCCAATGTGCTGGGATTACAGGCGTGAGCCACTGCGCCCGGCCGAGTTAGCGTAATTCTTAAGAGCTCTAGGATTTTTGGAATGGTAAATGAGCATTCACCTTTAGGTCACCCACTGCATTATTCCCCAACAAGAGAGTTAGCCTGTCCTTTGAAGCTTCAAAGCCAGGCATTGACTTCTTCCCTTGAGCTATGAAAGTCCCAGACGGTATCTTCTTCCAGGATAAGGCTGTTTCATCTATACTGAAAATCTGTGGTTTAGTGTAGATGGTGAAGGTGGTGATATAGTTTGGATATTTGTCCTGGCCCAAATCTCATGTTGAATTGTAAGCCCCAGTGTTGGAGGTGGGACCTGGTGGGTGGTGGCTGGGCCATGGAGTGGAATCCCCTGGGCTTGTTGCCCTCCTCAAGATAGTGAGTTTTCACAAGATCTGGTTGTTTAAAAGTGTGTGGCACCTCCCTTCACTCTCTTCACTCTCTCTTTCTCCTTCTTTCACCATGTGAAGTGCCTGCTCCCACTTGCCTTCCACCATAAGTAAACACTTCCTGAGGCCTACCCAGAAGCAGATGCCACCACGATGCCTCCTGCACAGTCTGAAGAACCAGGATCCAATTAAACCTCTTTTCTTATAAATTACCTGGTCTCATGTATTTTTTTATAGCAATGGAGAACAGCCTAATACAGGTGTCTTCATCAGATGATCTTAGCTAGATCTTCTGGATGACTCGCTGCAGCTTCTCCATCAGCACTTCCTGCCTCACCTTGTGCTTTTATGTTACGGAGATGGCTTCTTTCCTTAAACCTCAAGAACCAGTTACTGCCGGCTTCACACTTTTCTTCTGCAGTTTCTTTGCCTCTCTCAGCCTTCATAGAATTGAAGAGATTTAGGGCCTTACTCTAAATTAGGCTTTGGCTTAATATTTATGCCTAGCGTTCCATTATTGAAACACTAAGCATGTCGGGGTTACTTATATGCTACTGCTCAAGATCATCGCCAAGGTCTGATTGCAAAAATTCAAAAAATTGCAAGCTCAGGCATAAATGGGTTAAGGGAGTGTTGTGGGTGGTTTTGTCTTCCATCCAGACCACTACAAGTTTTTCCCTATCGACAATAAGGCTCTTTTGCTTTCGTATCATTCGTGTGTTTGCTGAGTAGCACTTTTAATTTCCTTCAAGAACTTTTCCTTTGCATCCTCCACTTGGTTGTTTGGTGGAAGAGGCCTAGCTTTTGGCCTGTCTCAGTTTTTAACATGCCTTTCTCACTCACTAAGTTTAAGCATTTCTAGTTTTCGATTTAAAGTGAGAGACATGGGACTCTTCCTTTCACTTGAACACTGAGAGTCCATTGTAGGGTTATTAACTGGTCTAGCTTCCATATTTTGGGTCTGAGGGAATAGGGACTCTGGGGGAGAGAAAGAGAGATGGGAGAACAAGTGGAGGAGCAGTCAAGTACAATAGTACCACCAAATACGATTGATCGTAGATCACCAGAACAGATATAACAAGAAGAAAAAGCTTGAAATATTGTGAGAGTTACAAAAATGTGACATGGTGGCATGAAATGAGCACATGCTGGTGGAAAAACGATGCCAACAGACTTGCTCCATGCTTGGATGATACAAACCTTCAATTTGTAGAAATGCAATATCTGTGAAACACAATAAAATGAGGTATGCCTCTCTTTGGGGAGCTTTATACTACCCCAAAACCCTCACCATTCATTGGTCACCTTGCTGAACCATTTATAATGGTGACTCGAATATTAAAGGGAAAAGGAGGGAGCAATTTAGAAGTGTTTTCTTTAAGAGGGTAAACATGACTTTAAACAGGTACTTTAAAAAATAATTTCACTTTCATTTTAGATTCCGGAAGTACATGTGCAGGTTGGTTACGTGTGTGTATTGCATAATGCTGAGATTTGGGGTATGAATGATCTCATCACCCAGGAGTGAGCATAGCATCTAATATAGGAAGTTCTTCAGCCCTTGTCTCCCTCCCTCCCTTCCCCTCTCTAGTAGTCTGCAGTACCTATTGTTCCATCTTTATGTCCATGAGTATCCAACGCTTAGCTCCCACTTATAAGTGAGAACATGCAGTATTTGGTTTTCTGCTTCTATGTTAATTCACTTAGGATAATGGCCTCCAGCTGTATCCACATTGCTACAAAGGACAATTTCATTCTTTTTATGGCTGCATAGTATTCCATGGTGTATATGCACCACATTTTCTTTATCCATTCCATCGCTGATGGACCCATAGGTTGAGTCAATGTCTTTGCTATTAAACAGATACTTTAAAAAACATAACTAAAGAGTATGGGACAAAAATTACTCATACTGCTCTTTGGGAGAGAAGAGAGAATGTAAAGTCCTAAAGTTAGTATTTATAAGATTACAAGCCAGGAGACTGGGGGGAGCCTTTTCGTGGCCATCAGGTGGGATTATGGATATGGGAGCATTTCACAGACTCTAGCATCTTGACTAGGAAGGTTTGTTGCCTTTTTATTTGAGAAGTGATCATTGCTTCTCAGATTAATAGTATCAGGTCAGAAAGTTCCTTGAGAAAAAAAAATGAAGCCTCTGTGAATGGTTTCTACATGAATTTTCTTCCTCAAGTTCCTATTACTGTTTTTGTAGCCCTGTCTTGGAGCACTGGTTGTAGACTTCTCAAAAGAAGCAAAAACTTTTTCTTACTCATGTATCCCCCAGCCAGAGTCTTGGGTATATCTGGGGGATATATCTATCCCCCAGAGTCTTGCATCAGGCCAGGCACTCATGGCAGGCAGTGGGGAATTAACTCAAGCCTAGCCTCCCAATCCCTACCCTCAGGATTGGGTTCTTCCCATGGCTTTTATTCTCAAAGGCTTTTGACTTCTAGGACCTAAAGAGAAGGGAAAAGAGATCCAGGCAAAAATGTCTGTGCTTTAGGCAGATGTCTACTTGGAGTATAGAACTTTGAGCCCTTACCTCTGGACTTGCTTGCAAAGATGCAGCAGAGGCAACAGGAGCAAGAACAATGTCCTGTGAGCCACAGAGAATTCACATGTTTCCATAAGGAAACACAGCTCACTATGCCCATCCGATTTGCAAAATCCATTTAATTAACCTTTCTAAAATGGGTGTAAGCCGGAAAAAATCAACATAAAAAGACAAGATGTTGATAAAGATCAAAAACTTCTTAAAGCAAGAGTTAATGTACTCAATTGGATCTATTAAATGTTGAAATCAAAGACTTTTCAGAGGCTCTGCCATCTTGAAATTATAATAGGATTAAATGAGAAAACATGATTTGATACAAAACTTCTCTCCATACATACAGCTTTTTAGGAACACGTTATGCATGAAAATGAAGCAAAGTTTTATTGCCCAAGCAAAGTCACATTCTGCCCTTAAGTAGGGTCCCCCTGGGCTGCAACAGTATGACTTTAATAGGACTAGATATGATGGGTAGTACTAAGAACGCACTGCACTGTCCAATAGAGTGGCTAATAGCCACGTGTGGCTCTTTAATTTTTAATTAGTTTAAATTATATTTAAAATTCAGTTTCTCAATTGCATTAGCCACATGATGAATGATCAATAGCCAGGTGTGGCTACTGGCTGCCTTGTAGCACAAAGAGAGAACATTTCCATCACCATGGGAAGTCCTGTCTGGCAGCGCTGACCTATAGCAAACACGAAATGACAACTTTCTATATCAAGGAGAAAGTATTTAATACTTAGTATTCAGAGCTTAGAGAAAAGCTTACTAGACATCAAAGAGATTTTAGAGACAACATTGAATAAATTAAAGTGATGAAGATTAGATTTACCTTAAAATACACAGACGTTTTTAAATGAGTTACACTTACAAGTAACCGATAAGCTTTTAAAAATAGCTAACATAAAAATAATTTTCTTAAAGGATGTTTAAAAATAGTTCACCCTTAGAGTTGGCTTCCTCTAGTTTTTATTGGTTAACACCTTAGCACTTGCAAAGTGTTTTACAATTTAATGTGCAGGCTCTTGGTCCTGAGAGTCACTGTATGTGGTTGTTCAAGTTGTATACCCAGCAACTCTGGGGACATCATTCGCATAGGCTGCCACATGAACTCTGGAGGACTGCAGCGTCCAAGCTGCACAGAAACATACAGCAGCTCTGGGCTCCCTCACAGCAATTCTAATTTACAACATTGTTCAATATCACACAATCAGCAATTAGTAAGACAAGGATTTGGAACTCAAATTTTTCTATATCCAAAAATTCCTTTTGACCACAGCATCCTAGCTCCTGAATAGGTAATCAAATGAGGATTAACACCAAAAATAGTGTGCTTTTCTTTCCATAGAGTCGAGCTTCACTAGGAACCCAGTTGCTTTGCTGGAATTGGAGACGTGAGACACTGATAGCATTGGAGAGCTTCTTTTCAAAGACACACTTTTTTTTTTTTTTTTTTTTGAGATGGCGTCTCGCTCTGTCGCCCAGGCTGGAGTGCAGTGGCTTGATCTCGGCTCACTGCAACCTCTGCCTCCTAAGTTCAAGCGATTCTCCTGCATCAGCCTCCCGAGTAGCTGGGATTACAGGTACCCACCACCACACCCGGCTAATTTCTTGTATTTTTAGTAAAGACAGGGGTTCACCGTGTTGGTCAGGCTGGTCTTGAACTCCTGAACTCGTGATCCACCCACCTCAGCCGCCCAAAGTGCTGGGAATACAGGCATGAGCCATTTCGTCTGGCCAAAGACACACTTTTTTTTTTTTCATTTTTTTTTTTGTTATACTTTAAGTTCTAGGGTACATGTGCACAATGTACAGGTTTGATACATAGGTATATATGTGCCATGGTGGTTTGCTGCGCCCATCAACTCGTCGTTTACATTAGGTATTTCTCCTAATGCTATCCCTCCCCCAGCTCCCCACCCCGCAACAGGCCCTGGTGTGTGATGTTCCCCGCCCTGTGTCCATGTGTTCCCATTGTTCAACTCCCACTTATGAGTGAGAGCATGTGGTGTTTGGTTTTCTGTCCTTGTGATAGTTTGCTGAGAATGATCGTTTCCAGCTTCATCCATGTCTCTGCAAAGGCTGTGAACTCATCCTTTTTTATGGCTGCATAGTATTTCATGGTGTATACGTGCCACATTTTCTTAATCCAGTCTATCATTGATGGACATTCGGGTTGATTCCAAGTCTTTGTTATTGTGAATAGTGCAAAGACACACATTTTTAAGGGATAGAAATTAACTTTCATTTGAACATTTTCCTTCCACCCAAATGTTGAGGGTGGGGAACAATGTAAATCTGCCTTTGTCCTGAGTATCCAAGAAGAGATAATGCTCAGATGAAAATGTTTCCAAGCCGGGCCCAGTGGCTCACACCTGTAATCCCAGTACTTTGCGAGGCCAAGGCAGGCAGATTGCCTGAGCTCAGGAGTTCGAGACCAGCCTGGGCAACACGGTGAAACCCTGTCTCTACTAAAATACAAAATATTAGTCAGACATGGTGGTGGGCACCTGTAATCCCAGCTACTAGGGAGGCTGAGGTAGAAGAATCGCTTGAACCAGGGAGGCACAGGTTGCAGTGAGCTGAGATCATGCCACTGCACTCCAGTCTGGGCAACTCTGTCTCCAAAAAATTAAAAAAGAAAATGTTTCCAGGCTTTTGTACACGCACATTTATGTGTGTTTAGAAAACAACATTGCAAACAATCCTATAAATAATAGAGTAGTACAGTGCCTGTCTCTCAAAGAACTCAGGAAGCGTGGAAGGCATTATCTCATTAAGGCTGACAGCTGCCTCACTGGTGCCAGGGAGTAGTAACCTCAATTGAACTTTCACATGCTTTAGCTACCAGAGGGAGGGAATGAATCTAAATTATCCACGGAGGCTGGTCAGCTCTGTGGCTGAAATAGGACACTGGAAGTTGAGGCTGCAAAGCTCTTGTAACCAGGACCCCTGCCCAGCCCTCAGGGCACAAGGTCAGCTATGAGGGGACAAAACTCATGTCTTGGAAGTTCAACCAGGAGCACTCAGACTGGCCAGAAACCGCTGGGGTGGCATCTTTAGGTCTGGGAGGGCCAGCCAACAGCCAAGAAAGGAAGAGAGAGCAGGTAGTAACAAGCAGCAGGGGAAGGACAGCTCCAGCAGCTGACAGGGCCTGCCACCACAGACCTCCCCTCTGGTTCCAGAGTGTTCCAGCCTCATGTTCGCTGCTCTCTTGTGATCTGAATCACCAGCCTTGAAATGCCACAGGGCAGCTCTCTCTCTCTCTCTCTCTCTCTCTGTCACACACACACACACACACACACACACACACACACACACACGCGCGCGCGCTGTGGGGCTCTATCCCTCACCCAGTCTGCTGATGACTACACCAGACGCTCCCAGTGCCCCATTCATATCCTGTCACCTGTACCACTGCTGGGCACACAGCACCTTCCAACACCAGCACCTGCATTCATTTGCCTCAGGGCTTTCACTGGCTCTTGGAACCAGCTTGGCTGCCTAATAATAGGCCGGTAGTGCCATGGAATTAACACCCTGGGAGCAGCCCTTGTCCAATTATAAACACCCCAGCTCTCTTGGCACATGGTGTTTCCCCACTGGCTTCAGCTTCGGCTGCCCACAGAGGTGACTTGCTTGAAAACACACCATTTACCGGCTGCCTTCCCCAACAAGTATCACTTCTCTACTCCCCTGCCTGTATTTCCTTCAGTAGCTTGTTTCAGGATCTGCTTCTAGGGAACACAAATTCAGATGACAAGCCAGCAAAAAAATCCTCGAAGCCACAGATGCCCTTTCTGTCTCTGCTCTGCTCTCCCTCCCTCTCACCCCTAGGCCGGTGGGGCAGGCTTCTCTTTTGTAGCCCCTGTGGACGGCTTATAGTTGGCTACTATGTACCAGTATTGCCATTGGGATGTTTTTCCCTGGCATCTGTTCTGATTGGTCAATGCCTGCATTAAATATTTTGATGATCACCCCTGACGCTATGTCACATCCCTCATCTACCATCAAGCCACCAGGATTGTGGCTGTGCTGTCACAGGTAGAAGGAGTGTCTTCTCTACACTCAGGAAAACCCTCTGAGCTGGGTATCCCACTCTCAGTTCTTGATGTATTAAAGCTGGGACATAAAAGTTAAAGATGCCATCCAGCTGGGACTAGGAATGGGTTAGGGGCAGGGTTTATTACATAGCACCAAGACTATGAGAGGTAATGCAAGAGAAAAAGGGCTACAGAGTTGTCAGGAGATGCAACATACGTAATAACACTTAGAAGAACAAGGACTGGCCTTGGAGGTCATGGATCTATTCAACAGAACCTCCAGTCTCCCACCAAGCAGTAAGGGTGGGAGTGGGAGCAGGATCCAGGTGACCTCTTGCCCTGACCCTTGCCCGGTCTATACTGTGTATAGCGTGGACACTCTGCAGCCTACCTCAGTGTCAAGTTCACTGTGAAAGGCAGCCTAAGATGCAGGAAAAACCTCTGACCTGCAGCCAAGCAAGTAGACCTTAGGCAAGCCTCTTAATCACGCCCTAGTCCCACATCTCTCAAATAGAAAGACACCAAATATCACCTCCTCTGTGAAGCCTTCCTTGATGGGGACAATAGAGAGAATCAGACTGAAGATGCTATGTTCTGATTGCTCATCCTAAACCTGGTCCCACTGTGGCCAGCTGGGCAACCCTGAACAGGTAGTTTACCCCTCTGTGCCTGGAGCGCCTCATCTGAATAATGGCAGAAGTAATGGTACCTATGTCACAGAGTTACTGGAGAGAGTAAATTAAGTCACTGAGCACATGCCTCACAGAGAAACTCAGTATGTTTTAGCTAATGTTGCTGCTGTTGTGATTGTTAACCTCTAAGTTTCCACAGTGTTTGGGACACACCGCCACTCTAGCACTAAAAAACTGGTGTTGTTATAGACCCAGCACTTTGGGAGGCCGAGGCGGGTGGATTATTTGAGGTCAGGAGTTTGAGACCACCCCGTCTCTACTAAAAATACAAAAATTAGCCAGGCACGGTGGTGCACGCCTGTAATCCCAGCTACTCAGAAGACTGAGGCAGGAGAATTGCTTGAGCCCGGGAGGCAGAGGTTGCAGTAAGCCGAGATCGTGCCACTGCACTCCAGCCTGGCCGACAGCACGAGACTCTGTCTCAAAAAAAAAAAGAAAAGAAAAGAATAAAAGAACCAGTGTTCTACTCCATCCTCTCCTCTGGTTGGATAAGAGTGTCATTCAATTTTGGATCCCCAGCATCTGACCCAATGCTTAACTCAACTCAGTACAACGTAATGGGATAATGTTTTGAAAAATATCAAGGTATTTTTCTCTTTTGCTTTTCTGAATAAGAGTCCATCTGCCCATGGGAAAATTAGGATTTGTTACAGAGGTAAAGTACAGAGTCATATGCAGCTTCTAGCAGGCATATCAGGATTTGGCAGCAAGATAATAGCTGTACAAGTCAGGCTACCTCCTCCAGAGAGGATTTTCCAAATCCTTTTAAGTCCCAGCTTTAATACATCAAGAACCGAGAGTGGGGCACCCAGCTTACAGGGTTTTCCTTAGTGTAGAGAAGACACTCCTTCCAGCACAGCCACAATCCTGGTGGCTTAATGGTAGAAGTGGGATGTGACATAGGGTCAGGGGTGATCATCAAAATATTTAATACAGGCACTGACCAATCAGAACAGATGCCAGCCAGAAACATCCCAGTAGCAATACTGGTGTATAGTAGCCAAGTTATAAGCCGTCCACAGGGGCTATAAAAGAGAAGACTGCCTCTGACCCAGGGGTGAGAGGGAAAGAGAACAGAGACAGGCAGACACATCAAATGGTCAGACATGTTCTCCTAATTTTCAGGAGAGAGGCTAAGTCTTTGGCAACAAGTGAGGGAAGAGTGTCTCTCGAGCCAGGGTTTGGCCACACCAAGTCTGTGGTACTCTACAGCCAGACAGAGGAGGATGAAAGTGCTCTGTTGAATAGATCTATGACCTCCAAGGTCATGTCCATGTTCTTCTAAGTTTTATTACATATATTGCATCTTCTGACAACTCAGTAGCCTTTTTTCTCAGGCATTACCTCATAATCTTGGTGCTATGTAATAAACCCTTACCCTAACCCACTCCTAGTCCCAGCTGAGTGGCATTTTAACTGCAGCCAGCTATCAGAGCAAACCTATAAAAGTGTGCTAGGTAATATCCAGAATCTACAAAGAACTTAAAAAAATTTACAAGAAAAAAGCAACCCCATCAAAAAGTGGGAGAAGTATATGAACAGACACTTCTCAAAAGAAGACATTTATGCGGCCAACAAACATATGAAAAAAAGCCCATCATCACTGGTCATTAGAGAAATGCAAATCAAAGCCACAATGAGATACCATCTCACACCAGTTAGAATGGTGATCATTAAAAAGTCAGGAAACTAACAGATGCCAGAGAGGATGTGGAGAAGTAGGAACGCTTTTACACTGCTGGTGGGAGTGTAAATTAGTTCAACCATTGTGGAAGATAGTGTGGCGATTTCTCAAGGATCTAGAACCAGAAATACCATTTGACCCAGCAATCCCATTACTGGGTATATGCCCAAAGAATTATAAATCATTCTACTATAAAGGCACAGGCACACGTATGTTTATTGCAGCACTGTTCACAATAGCAAAGACTTGGAACCAACCCAAATGTCCAACAATGATAGACTGGATAAAGAAAATGTGGCACATATACACCATGGAATACTATGCAGCCATAAAAAAGGATGAGTTCATGTCATTTGCAGGGACATGGATGAAGCTGGAAACCATCATTCTCAACAAACTAACACAAGAACAGAAAACCAAACACCGCGTGTTCTCACTCATAAGTGGGAGTTGAACAATGAGAACACATGGACACTGGGAGGGGAACATCACACACTGGGGCCTGTCAGGGGGTGAGGGGCTAGGGGAGGGTTAGCATTAGGAGAAATACCTAATGTAGATGAAGGGTTGATGGGTGCAGCAAACCACCATGGCACATGTGTACCTGTGTCATAAACCTGCATGTTCTGCACATGTATCCCAGAACTTAAAGTATAATTTTAAAAAAAAGTGTGCCAGGGGTCCCCAAGATCACCCCCTGGTTTGATGACTCACTAAGAGGATTCACAGGACTCAGCAAATAGTGATAATCATGGCGTATTAGTCTATTCTCAAGCTGCTATGAAGAAATATCCAAGACTGGGTAGTTTAAACAGAAAGGAGGTTTAATTGACTCGCATGGCTGGTGAGGCCTCAGGAAACTTACAATCATGGCGGAAGTCACCTCTTCACAGTGCAGTAGGAGAGGGAATGAGTGCCAGCAGAGGAAATTCCAGACACTTATAAAACCATCAGATCTTGTGAGAACTTACTCGCTATCATGAGAACAGCAGGGGGAAAACTGCCCTCATGCTTCAATTACCCCCGACAGCGTCCCTCACATGACACGCGAGAATTATGGGATTACAATTCAAGATGAGATCTGGATGGGGACGCAAAGCCAAACGTTATCACATGGCTATTATTTTTTTATACCAAAAGGATGAAAAGCAAAACCAGCAAAGGGGAAAGACACATGGAGCAAAGTCTGCAGGAAATAGAAACAGGCAGCTAAAAGTCCTCTCCCATTGGAATTGCACAGGACATGCTCATCTCTTCCAGCAATGAGCAGTGATAACATTTGTAAAATGTTGTCTACCAGAGAAGCTCAGAAGAGACTTGACACCCAGGGCTTTCATCGGAGCTGGTCACATAGGCACCCCTGGCCTAGTAGGTACCAAAATTCCAGACTCCCAGAAGGAAAGCAGGTATTCTGCATAAATGACGTTGTTGGTAAAAACAATTTAGGCACTGTGAGCCTCTATTATCAGCTTTGGAAATGGTGGGAACCCCCTCAAAATCCAAGCTCCCTGACACCAGCCAAGGAACAACCTTGCAAGCAGGTCTTTCTAAGGATAGCAGCCTTGGGATTGCTATGTTAAGTGTTTTCTGCAGTAAAGGTTATAGGGTTAAAAAGTAAAGATAGCTCAACAGTGTCCTTTTTGTCACTATTATCCATTAAGTGGGGCTATAGGCTGACTTGAGTCCTCCCAAAATTCATATGTTGACACCCTAACCCCCAATAACTCAGAATGTGACTGTGTTTGGAAACAGGCTTTCTAAAGAGGTAGTTACATTAAAATGAGGTCATTAGGGTGGACCCTAATCCAATAGGACTGATGTTCTTATGAAAAGAGGAGATTAGGACACAGACACATGCGGGTAGAAGACTGTGTGAAAACACCGAGAGAAGACAGCCCACTACAAGCCTTAGAAGAAACAGCACTGCAGACACCTTGATCTCAGGATCGTGAGGAAATAAATTTCTGTTATTTAAGCCCCACAGTCTGAGGTACTTTGTTATGGCAGCACTAGCAAACCATCCAAGTTGGCAAAATGGAATCTGAGCTTGGATAACCCACAACAGGTCGTTATTTATAACTATTGAAAATGTGGTCATTTAAAAAATAACAATGTTGCATTTATTGGATTTCCCCCATACTGCATTCACATGCCATCTGTAGCTAGAATAAATTGAGGCAGACGGGTTCAGGGCCCCACCCCCAACCCCTTTAGCCAACCCCAGAGGTCACTTCAAACAAATCCTGAATACACCATCAGCCTCCTGGGTCTCTCCACCGCAGAACTGTGTGCAGGTGCCTCGTAGGCGCCGGACACACCTGAGAGTCAATATTCCAGAGGTGACCTTCCATTCACGACCTTCCTGTCAGAGGGGACAGGAGTTGGTGGTTTAATACCCTGGTTTCCTCTTTTCAGCAACACACTTCTGAGGTGCACTCAACAGACTCTGAGACGTCCACACAGGGCTGAGCCCACAGTGGTAATGTGCTGCCAGATGCTCCTTGTGTTGGTGGCTTCCTCAGATCGTTCTCCATTGACTGCTTCTGCCCTCCATGTTATGGGTAGAATTGAAGAAAAAACTCAGGGTTTCTCAATGCCAAATCCAAGAACCTGTTCCATGTGATTACTTAGAAAGCATTTCACCAAAATGTTTTTCCTCAAGTATATTCAGGTATATTCTACTCATCCTTTCTTTTTAGACATTACTATCAGTTGTCTCCATTTCAGCCCCTGGTGTATGCTTATGACCAGGGTACATTGCCTTGTGGTTACGGATGTGAGTTTTGGAATCAGAGATTCTAGGTTCAAATCCCACATCCTCCCCATAGAATGCCTATCGGAATTGATGGAGAAGAACTAGCAGCGTGGCAGCCACAGAGCAAGCACTGAATGTATGTGAGGTTCTGTTATTGTACCATGAGCAAGAGGTTCCATTCCAAGCTGGGGGGAGGGAAGGTGGGATCCTTCCAAACTGCCGTCTACCTCAGTGACTTTCTCTCTCCAGCACTGCAGGATGAGAGGCCAAGGAAACGCTGTCCTGAAACCATCCTCGCTCTTTTCAAGTGTTCTGCGGAGAGGGCACTCTGCCTCATCTTCTGCATTCCACCTGGGGCTGCAAGTCCCAGATGCCACTCTGTAAATATCAAGTGCCTCCTAATAACAAAACTCAAAATCTGGGAGGGCAGACAGACCACAAGGAGCAGGCTGACGAGCACTTTCTGAACCTCTTCAGTTTGTTTATGTCTCCAAGGCCTGCTTTTAGTCTCAGCCAATGTTCATGTAAAAACTCTCTCTCCACTGGAGATAATGATGCTTAAAAGACTCATGGCAGGATGGACTCTGTGGGTGGAGCAGTCAAAAGAGCAGAGTTTTGGGGGTCAGAGAGACCCCAGTGAAAATCCTGGCTTTGCCCTTTAATAACTGCTTTGTCTGGTAAGTTTCATCTCTTCACTCAAGCAGAGATGACACTGCCTTCTTCACAGGGCTGCAGCCACAATTACGGATGGCAGTGAAAAGGGCTTTGCTCATCAACTGGCCTAAAGGACTGTTTTTATAACAGATAAATCCCACAACTTAATATTACTTATTTTCAATCTCTTCTACTTTAGCCCTGGAGAAATGTTGCTGAAAAGGAACAAAACATCTGATTAGACTTTTTTTTTTTTTAATCTTTCTTTCTCTCTTTATGTCAGACTTTAACTAATGGGAAAGTGGCCACAAGTATGTTGAACAGAAAAGGAGAGAGAACAAAGGGTCTCGATAACCCACAAACTAGGCCTGCTATTCTAGGTGGGCTGAATTTTGTCCAGCATCAAGCAGACAGACACTCAAAATGAAAAATATGCTTTATTTGTGGATGTCAGCAAAGATTTAATTAGAGGCAGCTTTAAAAACTGGGTGATTAGGGTCAAGCAATTTCATTGACACATTAAATAAGACTTACAGTTGAATATCATGCCAAAGTTAACCACTTAGAACTACCAATATGTACGAAATCTGGGTAGATGAGACTGCTGGTATTACCCAATATCTATTCTCTTCTTCCACGGCAAGAGAATTTTTAGCTGAGCATATTGACCTCCCAGAATAATAACTGCATTTCTTACCCTCTCTTGCAGATAGGTGTGGTCAAGTTATTAAGTTCTGGGCAAAGAAATGTAAGAGGAAGTGGTGTATGCAACATCACAGAAGTGTCCTTAAAGGGGAGCTTCTTTTCCTCCTTTCTGCTGGCTGGAATGGGGACACGATGGCTTGAACTGGAGAAGCCACTCAATGTTCCCTGGTGTTATGAATAATCACACCAGCCCCTAGACCATTTACTCAGACTTTCACATGAGAAAAATAAATTTCCATCTTTGTTCCACCACTCATTATTTTGGATTTTCTGTTGCTCACAGCTGATTCTAATCCTAATTCAGTCTGGGTGGCATGAATATACAATTGGCTGTGAATTGTTGAATTTCTTGATTTTTTTAATGCATCAAAATCAGGCATTAAAATGCATTGGCTTGGTTTTCTGTATTTGTTGCTTCTGCTATTAACAGAAGTCCTGCTTTATGAAGCAACAGGAACTGCCTTGGTTATTGTTTATATAAAATTTGCTTTGCATGTACAAAAATCTCATTTATCCTGCCATCTGATACTTGGTAGATTTGGGTGTTTAATGGATCTTTGCTACCAAATATTTTTTCCCTCATTGTATACAGATGCTGCACTTGGGCTATAGCCATGCTTCCTAACAAGCAAAAATCCTCAGAAGATATTTCCAGGTTTTTTATTGAGGATGCGGGTGGTGATGGATAGCTCATCTCCCCGAAGTCATCCAGTAACCCAATTCTACAGACACTTTGTTGTTGTTGTTGTTATTACTTGGATCAGAGCTCCATCTCCTCATTCCTCTTCTTTGTTTTGTTTTATTTTATTTTTTGCTTTTTTGCAACAGAAACAGAGATCTGAATTACATTAATAAAATAGAAAAACAGAGAGTGTCTGCCTGTCTTCCCCCTCTGCCTCTCTTCCTTCCTTCCTTTTCTTTTCTCTCTCTCTCTCTCTATTGACTTTGAGTGAAATATCCCTTTGTAAGACTAAGGAAATAAATGAACTTTTGGGAGGAAGAGGATCCAAATACATAAAACTTTGCATAATCTCTCAAGGGCTGGTGAGCCCCAGAGAGTCTTTTCAGGAACCTTGAATTAAGAACCGGTGTCCTTAAGTTTATTCCGGAAAGTTGGAAGCGCTCCAGTTTACAGGTAACCTCAAGCTCTAACACAATTGTTCCCCATTCACACTCTCCCTTTGTGATTTGTCAAATACCCGAATACCATTACTTTCCACTTCGGTTTAAATTGACTCACTTTTGAAACTTAAGCTTCAATAATATCCCTGAAATCACAGATACGGTGTGCAATTTACATTTTTTCTAATACATGTTAAAATACACGGCCATTAAAATAAAAGTATGTGCCCATGTGCCATTGTTTCAGGTTGGGTTGAGACTAGAACTAGAGTACAAATCATCTATTTGAGAGGTGTTGCCAAGAAGCACCACTAGGGGGCTGGGGAAATAAGTGTGAAGAGAGGAAAGTCAATCCAGGGACATCCCTGGGGACCCCCTAGGAGAGCTGGACAATGAGCCTCAGAGTTTTACCCACCAACTTCCCTTCATCATTCTTTGAAAGCTACTCCCATGGATGTGACCATTAACTCCTACCACTGCAGGCCTGCTGTGGAGGTGGGCAAGCCAGCTCCTGCAATCTGAGTTACTGGCATTTGCAGTAAGAAGCCATCAGCACAGGCCGGGCACGGTGGCTCAAGCCTGTAATCCCAGCACATTGGGGGGCCAAGGCAGGCGGATCATGAGGTCAAGAGATCAAGATCATCCTGACCAACATGGTGAAACCCCGTCTCTACTAAAAATACAAAAAATTAGCTCGGTGTGGTAGTGCATGCCTGTAGTCCCACCTACTCGGGAGGCTGAGGTAGGAGGATCGCTTGAACCCAGGAGGTGGAGGTTGCAGTGAGATGAGATCACACTACTGCACTCCAGCCTGGTGACAGAGCGAGACTCCATCTCAAAAAACAAACAAACAAACAAAAAACAGAAGCCATCAGCACAGCGAGGAACAGCAAGTGCCTAGGTAGTTTGCTTAGGGCACTAACCACATCTGCTTCAACTACCTAACACATCTTGCATCCCACCATTAGGATATATGCTGCATGTTGGAAAATCCTATGCAAATGACCTGAAACCAATGCTGTTTAGCATAAGAGGACAATTTGGTCAGGTGGAGTAGGCATCTAGCTACATACTACAATTTTTTAATGTCAGAAAACATCCCCTCCACAAATAGATCTCCTTTTGAAACTCCTCCCCCTCCACTTCATCCTTTCTTCTCAAAGTAAGGTGCTAAAGTCTTTTTGCGGAAAATGTTATCTGGGAAGAATAAGATGTTAAGTCATTAGCAGCCAACAGTTTAGATGTCATTAGCTTAACAGATGAGATAAAGCCGAAAGGCTCTAGCTAATATTTGTAATTATTTATATCACATTTGCCTTCCCCACTGACAGCGTAAATCCCACAGGGGCAGAAGCCAAGCCTGTTCTGTTCACTGCCACATTCCCAGAATTTAATGTTGTGCCTGGTACAGAGCAGTCCTCAGTCAACATTTATTAAAGAATGGATAGAGGAATAAATAGAGAGTAAGAGATATAGCAGATTCTGACGGAAGAAGAGAAAAGGGGGAAAAAGCTTATACTTCTCTTAAATTGGCAGAAATTGTAAGTGGAAGGCAGGCAGGACAGGAGGAAGACATTAAAGAACTTGGTAGAGAGGAGAATCAAGTGCTGCAAAAGTCTTTACAAAAAAGTTTGCCCATTTCAACTCAAACACCAAAAAATAATTCACGAAATAAAGCCTCATATCTTACCTTCATGACACAAAACATTTCTAAATATTAGAAAATGCTGTTGGAACAACTCGATGACATTGTTTTCATTAAATGTCACAATCTTGATTTATGTGCTACATCTTTGTGAACTCTGGAAAATTTTAGGATGACTAAAAAAAGATGTGATAAATTAAGTTCCTCTACTGATTCAGCCTATATATATTGGGCACTTAATCAAATCACCATATAAAGTAGGTGGTGGAGGAGCTCTCTGAGCAGGCTTTGCGTGGGAAACCCTGCAGATGCTATTTAAAGATAGATTCCTCGATCCCATCCTAGATCTCTAATCAGAATCTCCAGGGGTTGCACATGGAAATCTGAACTGTTAAATACCCTGTGTGATTTGGATGCAGGCTATCATTGCAGGTCAGTCAACCCACATTTGGGGATCCTTGCTACGGAGGATGCAAAGATGCTGCTGCTGCCATTTTCATCAAGGAGTTTGCAATCTCAAGTGGATTTTTAAGACATAGATAAAAATAACGAAATATAAATTAGATGACAAGTACGGCAGATCATTGATCTAGATTTGATCTAGATCATGACAGATAAACAGATATACGATAGGGAGGCCAGAAGTGGGGCTGAGTGGATTTGAGGAAAGAATTTGGTGAACTTCTAAAACTCAACAAGAAGTTTGTTTTCATTATTGTAAGATCACAGACATTGGAAGAGACCTTTGAGATGCCTGGACCGCTGTTCACAAGGAAGGAAGGGCTCTGAGGGATAAAGAGAGCAGTACTGATGGCACGCACTGAACTTCCGGGCCCAGGCTCTCCACCCCGCCTCCCTGCCTCCTGTTGGTCTGACCACAGTTAGGAATGTGTTTCTGTTACTCAGAGGGACTGCTTGGCTTATGTCCCAGAGCATGCACTGCCATATGGGACCAGGTGTCAGGAACGGCCTCCTGGGGGCCAAGCAGACCATAGGGCCAGCTGGCAGGCTTTCCACCTCTCAACAAGGCCCTGTTTCATTCTGTCCTGTCACTCACAGAAGCTCCAGGGACAACAATGTTGGGGAGGGTGAGAAGAACACACACACACACACACACACACACACACATACACACACACACCCCCTCAGTGAATAACTGCAGAGACACTGAGACGCCGCCATTGCCCAGGCTGGAGTCACATACCAGGGACTTTCTGTCAGAGACTTCACATATTTGGGCTTGTGACAAACTGCATGTGCTCATCCACATTCACCAGCAAGAACCTAATGGGCCTACCTCTTCAGTGGTGCCAGGCCATCCGGACACACTAGCAGGGGTCCACCAATGAGCGTTCTGTGTTCTGGCCAATGAGGACTATTCTTGGAGATAGAAAAACCACTTCATCCAACTTGGATCCTCTGATTTAAGGCATTGCTGAGGTAGCAGTGGCTGCACTTCTACGAACTGTAAAGACTCAGCGAAATTCTTAAAGTAAGACTTGTATTGAAACGTAACATTAAAAAAAAAAGAAAGTTCACAAATTTTAAGCAAATCAGGGAACCAGCCCTCAGAACAAAGAAATAGAACAATACCAGCATCCTAGGCTAATCAGTAGGATGATTTCCAGCATGATTTACCAGTTTTGCCTGTTTTTGAAGTTTATCTCAATTGAATCATATTAATACATTATATTTTATCTTCAACATTTATAATAGGTGAATGGTTAACAAGAAATTGCCTGCAAAGTTCCCTGCAAGTTTAAAGAACTAAAAGAGTAGAAATACAGTCACGTGCCACATCATGATGTTTCAGACAAGAACGAACCGCATATACAAGCGAGGTCCCATAAGATTAGAATGAAGCTGAAACATTCCTATTGCCCAGTGCCATCATAGCTGTCATATTTAAAAACAAACAAAAAAACGTTAACTGTAAAACAGTCTCGGGCAGTTTCTTCAGGAGGTATTCTGGAAGAAGGCATTGTTATCACAGGAGTTGACAGCTCCATGCGTGTTCTCGCCCCTGAAGGTTTTCCAGTGGGACAAGATGTGGAGGTGGAAGACAGTGATATTGATGATCCTCACCCCGTGTAGGCCTAGGCTAATATGTGTGTGTTTGTGTCTTCATTCTTAATAAAGATGTTTAAAAAGTGAAACAATATTAATAGAAAAAAGCTTATAAGCATATGAAGAAAGAAAGTATTTTTGGACAGCTGTACAATGTATTTGTGTTTTACACTAAGTGTTCTTACAAAAGAGTCCAAAAATGTCAAAGTTTATAAAGTAAAAAAGTTACAGCAAACTAAAGTTAACATATTATTGAAGAAAAACATTTTTTATAAGTTTAGTGTCACCTAAATGTCCAGTGTTTATAAAGTCTATAGTAATGTACAGTTATGTCCTAGGCCTTCACATTCACTCACCACTCACTCACTGACTCACCCAGGGCAACCTCCAGTCCTGCAAGCTCCATGTAGGATAAGTGCCTTATACAGGTGTACCACTTTTTATCTTTTATACCATATTTTTACTGTATTTCTTCTGTGTTTAGATATACAAATACTTAATCATTGAGTTACAGGTGCCTGTAGTAATCGGTATGTAACATGCTGTACAGGTTTGCAGCCTAGGCGCAATAGGCTGTACCATACAGCCTAGGTGTGTAGTAGGCTCTACCAGCTAGGTTTGTGTAAGTTCATTCTATAATGCTCCTGAACAACACAATCGCCTGACTATGCACCCCATGTCCCCATCATGAAGTGACATATGACTATATTTAACAACAGAGTTTATTCTAGTGTAGGCTAGGAGAGCTGTTTGGCTCAGACTTCACTCTCAGGAAGAATCTCCAATTCAGATCTTTGACATCATCTCCAAATGATGTTGATGTACATTTAGAGATAGACACACTGACAGGGCTGGAACATTAGGCCCATCATACAATTTTAAAGCCCTGTTCCATTTCTGGACTATATCTTCTATCATGAATTATTATTGTAAAGAAATCTTACTATTTGAGGAATTCAAAATTATATTACCTTGAATTTTTGTGTTAAAAGCACTAAATATTTAAACGCAAACAATATATATTATATATACTGCTATTTTGGTAACCTTTTGTTGGCTTTCTCTGTTTTTAATGTATTAAAGTCAAAAAATTAGAAGTGGTCCAGGCTTCACTTAACTTCTAAAAAAGGCCCTGCTTAGTGACATCCCTGGAGGTTTCATTGCCAGGCTCAGGGGCAGGGCATGTGCTGCCAACAGAGCCCCCGAAGATGGAGAAATAAAGAGATTGACTGGGAAGGAACTGATCCCGTCCCCTTCCTAACAAGTCCCTGCCAGTGAGAAGTCACTTTGTAGTCCTTTATTTTTTTTTCATGACTATTATAAAAATAAGTTCCTATAGTACTTGGAAATATATTTATGAATCTTCTTACTTTTAATTCAATGGGTCATCAGACTTTCATCTTTGCCAGATCCCCTTTATGCCTTCGATTTTTGCCCGTGTTTCATTGATGTCTAGATACGTAAGTGCACTTTCCTTCTGAAGTGTCACACCACAACGCCACCACCTCTGGGTGTATTTCTCAATGTGAGTTCCTGAGATCACCTTCGCTGGAGGGACCCAGGGTGCTTGTTCCTCCTGCACATTCCCGACCTACCCCAGGTTCCTGAAGCAGAACCTCTAAAGATGGGGCCCAGGAATATGCATCTTAGGTTCAACACCTGCAGCTTCTGCATCATCATATGTTCCTCCCTTAAGGCAGCGGTCCCCAATTTTTTTGGCATGAGGGACCAGTTTCGTGGAAGATAATTTTTCCATGTACAGGTTTGGAGGATGTTTCGGGATGAAACTGTTCTACCTTGGATCATCAAGCATTAGATTCCCATACGGAGCGCACAACCTAGATCCCATGCATGTGCAGTTCACAATAGGGTCCGCGCTCCCATGAGAATCTAATGCCGCTGCTGATCTGGCAGGAGGTGGAGCTCAGGAGGTAATGCTCACTAGCCCGCCACTCACCTCCTGCTGTGCAGCCGGGTTCCTAACAGGCCACAGACTGGCACCGGTCCATAGCCTGGAGGTTGGGGACCCCTATTTTAAGGAACTGCCTAGATTTCTGCCTTTCTAAAAACATTCATTAACATATTTTAGTAGCATGCATCCCCTGTTTACATGCAGATCCACCATTGATAGGAAAACCACATTGGAGCTAATAATGCTCAGAGAAGCAGTTAAATGTGAAGGTTAAAAGCTTGATGCCTTGTTTAAGATCCAGCTCAGTTACATCCTGGCAGCATGTCCTGAAAACTCAACCTCTCTAAGCCTTGGTTTCTCACTTGTAAAATGGGAAAACGACAGCACTGCTGCGGTTTGGACGTCTGTCCCCTTCAAACTTCATGTTGAAATGTGATTCCCGGTGTTGGAGGTTGGGCCTAACGGGAGGTGTTCGAGTCTCGAGGACGGATTCTACGTGAATAGATTAATGTCCTCCCTCTTAGGTGACTGAGTTTTCACGCTACTATTAATAGTTCTTGCAGAGCTTGTTGTTAAAAAGAGCTGAGAACCTCCTCTCCTCTCTCATTTCCGCTCTCTCCATGTGATCTCCGTACACACGGGCTCTCCTTTACCTTCCGTCATGAGCGGAAGCAGTCGGAGGCTCTCACCAGAGGCAGATGCCAATCCTGAACTTTCCAGCCATCAGAATAACAAGCCAAATAAACCTTTTTTCTTTATAAATTACCTAGCTCCAGATATTCCTTTATAGTAACACAAAACAGACTAAGACAAATACCTAACTCATAGAGTCCTTGTGAGAATTAATGTTCATTAAGCACTTAGAGTGTGCCTGACACACAATAAACCCTCAATAAGTAGTCCCTATTCTAATCTTTATGACAACTTGCAATTTAGGCTTTTAAAGTAAATATTAAAATTACACAGTAACACCTGATATTCAAGCAATGTAACCAGATTTTAAAGTTTTATTAAAAAGTGAAATGGTGGCCAGGCACAGTGATTCATGCGTGTATTCCTAGCACTTTGGGAGGCCGAGGTGGGTGGATCACTTGAGATCAGGAGTTCGAGACCAGCCTGGCCAACATGGTGAAACACCGTCTCTACTAAAAATACAAAAAAAAAAAAAAAAAATAGCTGGGCATGGTGGCGCATGCCTGTAATCTCAGCTACTCGGGAGGCTGAGGCAGGAGAATCACTTGAACGCAGGAGGCGGAGGTTGCAGTGAGCCAAGATCACATCATTGCACTCCAGCCTAGGGAACAAGAGCGAAACTTCGTCTCAAAAAAGAAAAAGAAAAGAAATAAAAGGGAAGGGGGGGAAGGGAGGGGAAGGGAGGGAAGGGATAACATCCAAAGCTTACACACGTGTAAGCTAACACTTGTCTGTACTGCTCCTAGGAAATGTACCAGGATACTCCAGGAAAACAACTTGGCCATAGGTAGCAAGAGCCTTCCAAGCTGATTTCCTGGCTGTAGGTCTCACACATACATTGTTAAATTGGCCCATGGGAATGTCATAATTTTGATGCTACTGTGTCACTTTTACTCATTTTCTGATTATTCATTTCTAGGAAAAATTACAATTGATTTGTGTATATTGACCCCATATCTTGAAATCTTGCTAAATTCACACATTGTTTAGTCACTTTTTTGACTAGGATTTTCTTCATATTTGTTATCTTCAAATAAAGACAGTTTGACTTCTTCCTTTCCAATATATATGACTTTTACTTCTTTTTCTGGACTTTTTACACTGGCTAGGACCTCCAGTACCATGTCAAATAGAAAGGGTGACTGCCAACATCCTCGCTCTATTTCCATTCTCACAGAGAAAGCATTCAGTCTTTCACCATTAAGTATGATGTTCGTTGTAGGCTTTTGTATATGCACATTATCAGGGTGAGGAAACTCTATTGTATTCTTAATTTCTTGAGACTTTTTTTTCATGATTGGTGTTGAATTTTGTTAAGTTTTTTTCCTGCATCAATTGTGATATAATACAGCAAGTTATATTGTTTCATTTCCAAAATTTAAACCAACTTTATATTCCCGGGAAAAATTCACTTCATCATAAGGCATTATCCTTTTCATACATTAGGGGATTAGTCTTGCCAATGTTGTGAAGATTTCTCCATCTACGTTCATACAGGAGAAAATGTGTTTTTATTTTCCAATGTTTTGGAGCTTGCATTTTTCTAGCCCTAAGGTATTACAGGATAGAGAGCAAATTGCCCAAGATCAAATTGCATTTTCTCTGTCAATATCACCACTGCATTAGTCTGTTCTCTAACTGCTATAAAGAAATACCTGAGACTGGCTAATTTATAAAGAAAAGAGGTTTAATTGGCTCACGGTTCCGCAGGCTGTACAGGTATGATGCTGGCCACCTGCTCGGCTTCTGGGGAGGCCTCAGAAAACTTACAATCATGGCAGGAGGGGAAGGGGAAGCCGGCTCATCTTACAAGTCTGGAGCAGAAGGAAGAGAGAGGGCGGAGGTGCTGCACAGTTTTAAACAACCAGATTTTGTGAGAACTCGCTCACTATACAGTACCGAAGGGATGGTGCTAAACCATTTATGAGAACTCCACTCCCACGATCCCAGTCACCTCCTACAAGCTCCTCCTCCAACACTGGGAATTACAATTGAACATGAGATTTCAATTTCAATTAGATATGGTTTGGACATATTTTCTATGGTAAGTAGAAAAGTTAAATGTACTAAAGGAAATACAAATAACAAATTAACTTTTATGTTAAAAATTTTGGCCAGGCATGGTGGCTCACTCCTGTAATTCCAGCACTTTGGGAGGCCAAGATGGGCAGATCACTTGAGGCCAGGAGTTTCAGACCAGCCTGGCCAACATGGTGAAACCCCATTTCTACTAAAAATACAAAATTAGCCAGGTGTGGTGGCACATGCCTTTAATCCCAGCTACTCAGAAGGCTGAAGCATGAGAATTGCTTGAACCCAGGAGGTGAAGGTTGCAGTGAGCCAAGATCACACCGCTGCACTCCAGCCTGGGCAACATAGTGAGATTCATCTTAAAAAAAAATTGGCCGGGCATGGTGGCTCATGCCTGTAATCCCAGCACCTTGGAAGGCCAAGCCAGGTGGATTACCTGTGGTCAGGAGTTCGAGACCAGCCTGGCCAACATGGTGAAACCTCATCTCTACTAAAAATATGAAAAAATTAGCCGGACGTGGTGGCGAGTACCTGTAGTCCCAGCTACTCAGGAGGTTGAGGTAGGAGAATCACTTGAACATGGGAAGCAAGGTTGCAGTGAGCCAAGATCATGCCCCTGCACCCCAGCCTGGGTGACAAGAGCAAAAGTCCATCTCAAAAAAAAAATTTATATAATAATTTAATATAATAATGGTCATGATAACACTATGCAGCTTAGAAAGCAGTTTTGCATGCACTATCTTATTTGACTCTTATTATAACATATGTTCAGTATTATTATCCCATTTTGCAAGTGAAAAAACTAAGACTAAGAGAGTTTTCAGATCTTTCTTAATGGCCACTCAGCTAGTAAGAATCAGAGCTCCCAATTTGAGAACAGAAAATAATTTTTATATACATAGAAATAATAACAAATTTATAAATTCTCTATATTTTAATTGCAAAGTCTGAATGTTGGCTTAAGTCACATTTTTATGGCTTGAAAACAAGTGTTTTCATATTTTAAAAAGTAAACATTCACTGTACTTTGCTTCCGGTGTAAGATGATGACATATTCAAATATGCTTAAGGAAATACAAATACAATATTATTTTGGCAGCCACTAATTGTTCTAATAAAGACAGAAGAAATGAGTTCAAACAAAATAGGAGAGTCGGCAGTGCTTGAATCATTATGAATATTGTAATTAATCTTCTTCAATATATTCATTAGCCCTAATTTGGTCTTTAGGACATAGCTCCAAACAAACTGCTCTTTCTGGTCTTAAATTACATGTTCCCGATTCTCTGAGCCACTTGGTCTCCAGAGTAAACAGCTGCTTATTTCTTTAGACTCTTCTTGGAAACTCCACTCAGACACTGACAGAGTCATCCCCTTGTATGTTTGGAGCCAAACCACAGGCTACCAGAGCCCCTGTGTGCTCCCCTAGTCATCATTCCCAGACCACACTCTAGAATTTCTCAAGGGGCCGTGGTTTTCAAACTTGCGTGTACATCAGAGTCACCTGAAAGGCCTGTTAAAACACAGCTTGCTGGGCCCCACCCACAGAATGTCCAATTCAGGTCTGAGGTGGGGCCTGACAATCTGCATTTGACAAGTCCCCTGTGATACTACTGGTCCCCTGACCACACTTTGAGAGCCTCTCAACTAGATGGACGATTGGGCCTTTAATTTTCCAAGTTCCTTATTTTTCCCCAGAAAAACAGAAAAAATGGAGAAGTTTTCAGGAAAGGTGTTAGTTAAAAGCTAGTCCTGGAAAAGCTTGTTTCTTTGCTCTGTAACTACAGGTTTATAGCAGGGCCTTGCCTCTATGAATTTTATATCTCTTTTATTTGAATATTTTAATGTGAAATCTCTTTTAAAGAGACAAGATCTCTTTTTTTTTTTCTGGTTTGCCAAATGAAAGAATACACACACATGTGCACACACACACATATACACACACACAAATATAATATGTCAACAGTACTGATCTCTTAGAGGTAGAATTGTGAATAATGTATTTTTCTTTTTGTGATCAGCATTTTTGGTCTTTACTTGTTAAAACAAATATAGTTTACCTATGTCATATAAAAATGCAGCTGGTGGCCGGGCGCGGTGGCTCACGCTTGTAATCCCAGCACTTTGGGAGGCCGAGGCGGGCGGATCACGAGGTCAGGAGATCGAGACCATGGTGAAACCCCGTCTCTACTAAAAATACAAAAAATTAGCCGGGCGTGGTGGCGGGCGCCTGTAGTCCCAGCTACTCGGAGAGGCTGAGGCAGGAGAATGGCGTGAACCCGGGAGGCGGAGGTTGCAGTGAGCCGAGATCGCGCCACTGCACTCCAGCCTGGGTGACAGAGCGAGACTCCGTCTCAAAAAAAAAAAAAAAAAATGCAGCTGGTAAAAATCAAATGAGTAAATGGTTTTCCCAGGTATTTTAATAGAGGCATAAGGAATAATCAAAATTTCTTCTCTCTTCTCTACAAGCTAAAGCATTTAAGAATGTATCCATTTTTTAACAAGATTTAAGATCTACCTTCTTCCTGACTCTCTACATTACAGTTCACACTTGGAGCCCATTAGTAAATCAAGAAGCAAAATGGCAAAGTCTGAGACCTCTCTGGTCCCCTCTCTGGTCTGTATCCAGACTAACGTGGCTTCCCCAGCTGATTACTCCCCCAACCATCTTGCCAGGCAATGCTGGTCCCTTCACCCCTTTTTCCCACACCTTCTCTTGGAACTAGAAGTGGTGGACAACTTGTGTATGTGATGTCTTCAGAATCTGCTATGCACTGAGGAAGACCATGGCCCTCCATTGAGCCCATTTTCATTCACAATCTCAAAGAAAAGTTTATCTCATCAATTCATACATTTCCCCAAATTACCATGAGAACAGACTAGGTTGTTCAAAAAAATAACCAAGATAACCTCAGCTTATGAGTGAGAAAAAAATTTTTGTCTACTTACACTTTCATATGTATTGGGGAATATTTCATAATATGAAAAACAACAAAAGCTAATCTTTGCCACATTCTGCTTCCTTGTCTGTACAAAACAATATTGGTTTTTCTTTTTTACACCTACTAATTGTAAAGCCTTCTTTTTCTTTTTCTTCATGGACTTTTAAAATTGCAAAACACGTTATTGAGTTGAAAATTAAGGAAACGTTTTGATATTTCACATGCCATTATTTTTTCCTCCTGACCAATTCCCTGTAAAAATTCAAATAGCAAGGATGCTTTTTCTCTGGCTTAAATAAGCATGTAGATCTGAACTGTGTAACAGTGGAAAAGTCACATCCTCTTTATTATTGTTAATTCATTGCCAAATTAAAATGCATGCAGCCTCTTCTTCTTACCAAACAAATTGTGCCTCGAACAAGATAATAATTCTATTTTGTAGAATAAAAACATCATCCAAATTAAGACAAGGTTTTTCTTAATGACGTAAAATATGTGTTTTCTCTGAAAAGAGAAAGAAATTTAAAAGGCAATGACAGCACGGTGTTTTTCCAGGAGATAGTAATTAGAAATGAATTAGAGCTTCCAAAAGAGTGAAAACAAGAAGGCCCCTGTTTACCTCTTACGCTAACTACAGCCCAGGCTTATGAGCCTTCATTATTCGAGAGTCATCTCTCAACCGTATCCTACAAATGAATGTGATTTGTAGCTTTAGCTCAACCGGGATTTGAGATATGTGAGTGGGTTGTTTGGGCTTTTATTTTTCGAATCTTAAGAGAGACAGTTTCATTCTATCTAAACCAATTTCAGCATCAAAAAAAATGAAGCAGCTCCACTCTGCATGCTCTCCTGTTGTCCCTTTTAAAGCTGTTTTCATATTATTCCAAGAACTCTCAAGCAAACTCACTGAGACTCCAATGTCCATCTCTGTAATTTTGAACAGAACTCATTCCTGGTAGCTTTTTACTCTGGGTATTGTAGTTCGTCCAAATGGAGAAAGCAATTTACAGAAATAAACACGTATATACAAAGTCTGAGACAATAAGAGCACAACCTTCTGGAAGGTCCTGTTCCCTCTCTTATCCCTGAGGGATTTAGTCACTCCCTCAATACTCTCACATATTCTTTTGTAAACATCAGTCCAGCCAACCTCAGCCATCCAACCCCAACAAAGCCGCATGAAAAGAGATGAGGAGAGTTGAAAATGAGGAGATGTCATAAACCAACTGGGCTAACCTGGTAGAAGAAAAGGAAAAAGTAAAGCCCTCCTGGCTCCAACCCTGACAACTCCAGCAGAGGCAGGAAAACCGAAAGCCGTGTGCTGGAAAGAAGAAAAAAATAAAAGTCAACCAAATGGAACAGAAAGGTGCATAGCTGGGAAGTAGGGAATGGAAATGGCAACTTGAAGAGAATGATGGTTAGGTAAGACCTTGGGGAGAGAAGTGTATGGGAAGGTAGGGAAATACAACCCATGAGGGAGGAGGGAAGCACAAACTAGACCAGCAAGGCAGCTGGGGGAATCCATTGAAAAGGTATAGTGCTCACCAGACATCCCCAGTGGCACTCATTATTGCTTACTGGAGTGTCAGCTTATTGAGTTATGTGTTTATTTTATTGGTTTTTTCCTAAGATGTAATACATTATAGGAAGATGTCCTTCAACAGCCAGTTTGGAATAATTTTAAGTATTCAATTATCTAGAAAATTCACTTTTCCATGACCCCATCCATCTATAATTAATTTTATAATCTCACTTTTTACAGTAGAAGTTCTCTTAATATAGTTCCAAGTCTGCGAATAAAGAAGGCTCTCTATTTTCTTAGAAAAACATCCTGACGGGTACCCACAGCACACTGAATCTACGTGGCTCCAGCCAATTGAGTTTTACATTTACCAAGGATTGGTCATATGGGCCTATTTATGCCAGTACTATTGTAATTATGTAACCAAACTAAACAATATAAACTCATGAAAATTGGTGCAAAAGGAAAAAGTTCTCAAATAAACTAAATCGGATGCCTTAAAAAAATTAAGTTGCTCTTTTTTAAATTAGAAGAATTCACAGGGATCTAGTAAGAGTCTGCATTCAGTCTGTTTTCTTAGTGTCTTTAAACACTCTATTGTAAAGAAACAAAGCCAGGAAATTATAGAAAATGTAGGGGAATTTCCAATCCACAGATCCAAATTCAAAGCAAAAGCCTTGGTCTTACATCAAAAGACTGGTAAATTGCCATTCATGTATGCATTTTATGTTAACCTATTTAAGGCAAGTATAGATCATTCTATGACAGCCAAATTGAACCAGCTTTTTTCATTTATTGGCCCCAGTGGCTCAGAGAAAAGAGCTTCCACTACATTTGTTTTTAAACTCTGTGAATACATGTGTTCCCTCCACCCCACCACCAACTTTTAATCTTCAAAATGCACAATGGTGCTGGTAAATTTCTTCATGTTTTATGCATAGAATGGAATTTTACTCATCTGACCATGTGCTGAGGAATCTTTTTGTCCTTATGGTGAAATGTGTTCTTCTTTTGTTGACAGTCCTGAAAGTGGAGCTACTCCTGTGTTTTTTGCACAGGTGGGATTCCATTTTAACAATGGCTTCATGCCCTTTTGTCACCAAAGTGTGCTTATCTTGAGGCTGTCTTGGGGTAGAGATGGTGGTTTTCCTTTAGCTCTTGGGTTTTCTTTGCAGACGTGTAGGTTAGAGGAAGGGAGGTGTGTGTGTGTCCCACTGCTACCCCGTGCCCCGGTTCCTCTCTGTCCTGAGCACCTCTCAACATCACTTTGCCTTTGGAATCAACATCCTTTGCTTGGTTTGGTTTCTAAAGTGAACTTAGAAGTTCAGCACAAACATTCCAAGCTTCATCTAAACCAGGCATGAAAAGATTTGAAATGGTTCTTTTCCTGGCATGGTTCTTTTATTTTACCCCTGTCCATAAGTAAGTGAATAATAAACTTGGAAAAGATGTAAATTGCTGTCGTGGGCGTTCTGCAGCAATTTTCATTCACTCAGAAGTGGGATTAAATAAAAGACCTTGAAAATATAATGCATTTCTCTTTATCTCGTGACACAGTATAAAAATATCTAAGAAAAGAAGGGCAGAAAATAGAAAGAAAACTGCAGCCAATTATGTAAGAGCCACACTCTCCATTAGGTAGAAGTCTGACCGCCAAAGTATTAAACGAAACTACCAGGCAGTGGCTTCTCTTGTGAACTGGACACCAGTTAGATCATTTTTTAACAGCCTCTGCATCTATACAAATTATTTTCTGTAATAATTACTATTTTCTGGAGTGGGCTATTTAGTTTTAACTTTTAAAAATATTTTTTAACTTTAAAGATATCTTTTAAAATTAAAGATATTTTAATTTTAAAGATAATATATTTTAAATTCCATAAAATATTTCATGTATGAAATAAAATTTGCATTTGCCAAACAAAAACATTATACCTCACAGTTCACAACTCCATTTCACTGTTTAAAGTGTAAGTGCAAATAAAAATTCTGTGATGTGTGAAATGATTTTCTGTAAAGGAGTCCTCAGCCTACCTTTTAACAGAAGTGAATAGAAATCTGGTTTCTGTGCTTAAGCGTGGGCAACAAGCTTTCCCACCAAAAATGGGCATTTTCCTATACAAATGCTTTTACTCAAAAGTAGTTAAAGTTGTAAATATATCTGCCCCACAACGGATAAGCATATGGCTACCTCATTCAACATTAACTGCTGCAATTGTTTAGAACTTAGTGCAACAAATTGTGTGTGTTTTTGTATACAGGAGTATTTTATCTTGACATTGTTTATAATTGCCAGCATATGGTAATAATAAAAAGCAGACCAAATTTTAGTTGATTTTGTATTGCTTTTAAGTTCTTCATAAACCATGTGCCTGCTCATTGTCTGTACCTGAGGCAAAGTGCTCCCACGGCTATGCCCCTTTGTATGACACTACGGCCAGGCAAGGGCACAACTGTAATCTGAGGTTATACAAGGAAACTGCCCAGACACAAGGATTCCACTTCTGGTTGAATCTAGACAGAGAAATCAGTAGGGTAGCTCACCTCCAGAATATCAGTGAGAACTGGTAAAGTCTTTGTTGGATGAATTTTTTTAAATGATATAAAAAACAAGTCCAGTACTTTTAGAGGATGATAATTTTTTAAAATGAGATTCTAATTCTCACATCTTGATTAAATGAAACATGCTTTTTCCAGGTCTTCACTTTCCATTCTGGATTGTAAATATTTGCTGAGTGAACAAACAAATAGATGTTTGAGTGAGTCCATGAGAGGAGAGCTACTATTTATATATCTATTTGAACTCATGTCTCTCAATTTGCTAAAAGAAATGGTAATAGGATTATCTACCCAGAGGGTGCTCCAGAAACAAACAGGTGAACTGAGCGGTAACCAAAAGCTCACCAACAAATTTCAAGTCTAGACCTGGAAATGTGTACATGATATTCAGAACACAGAAAGTCCTCCCAAGTCTAGGATGGCCAACTTTTCAGTAAATGCCAGAGAATGACAAACAGCACCATATCTTGTCCTATAGCCCTCTTTGCTGCCATAAGGAAGAGGGCCAAGAAACAAAGAGAAATTAACTGAGCCTTTTACTTTGGAAATGCCATGTTAGCCATGAAGACTTAATGCTTCAGATATGTCCTGTGTTCTTTCACCTGACCATAAACTCTAACCCTGGATCATTTACAATCAGCGAGGGCAAGCATCTGAATTTAGGATCAACCAAAAGAATCCATTCCAAAGGTTTTCTTCTGCTGCTGTCAGAATACAGGAGTTTTCTCCTTTTTATTCTAATCCTCCCACTAGCAGAGAATAAAGCCTTTTCATTTCTTATTACCTTTCTTCTGTTAATCTAACTCTAAGACCCTTTACAAAAGGAAGGAAATTGAGAAGAAACTTATTTCAGAAGAAAAATTACTCCATTAAAAAAAAGACATACACACACACAAAAATAATAAACCCTAAAGGTTTTTTTTGTAATGCATGTGTTTCCTTAAGTTGGGTAGTAGATGCACAGGAATTCATCAAATTATTCTCCATAATGTTTTTAATGTCTTAAGTGTTTGATAATAAAGAAATCTGCTCATTGTAATAAATTCAAGTAAGGTGAGTTTTTAAAAAGTCAACAAAAAAATCTTACCATTCAGAAAAAACTAACATTTGGTGAGTATTATTCTGGGTGTGTGTGTGCGTGTGTGTGTGTATTAGTAGGAGAATGTATGAATGCCTAAATGGACGTAATTTCACACAAATGAAGTCATAATAGAAATGCCATTTATTTATTTATTTATTTATTGAGACAGAGTCTCACACTGTCACCCAGGCTGGAGTACAGTGGCATGATCTCGAGGCTCACTGCAACCTTCACCTGGTGAGTTCAAGTGATTCTTGTGCCTCAGCCTCCCAAGAAGCTGGGAATACAAGCACATCCCACCACGCCTGGCTAATTTTTGTATTTTTAGTAGAGACGGGGTTTCGCCATGTTTTCCAGGCTGGTCTTGAACTCCTGGCCTCAAATGATTCACCCACTTCAGTCTCCCAACGTGCTGAGATTACAAGTGTAAGTCACCACGCCCAGCCTAGATGCTATTTATTTAAAATATTAACTTAAAATTTTCTTCAATTAATCAGAAAAAAATTAAAACTGAAGGGGATTTTTTTAGCCACAGGAAAATTATTTACTAAAAGCTTAAAGAGAAAAAATACAAAAAGACCCAAAACATCAGAAGCTTCATTTTTTTAAATAAAAGTGAATTCCATAGAAAATATCAATTGCCTCAGCAATGAGTGTCGAAAAAAATGATTACTCTTACACTTCCCATTTCTCATTTTTTGTTTCAGACTATTTCTCTATGATCAAGATTATAACATTTACATCCATCTTTATAACCATAATTCCGATATTTGTTTAATTTCATTCTGTGATTAAATGGATTCCAAGTTCACCAGGCCCTTCACTATGGCTGTTCTTTTGCTGGGTTCCCATATTTATATCTTCCATGGCTAGATTTCATCATCGCATACTTTTTCAAGTAGAATTCAGTTCTTCTGTCTCTGAAAAAAACCTTTGGCCATTACACTTGAATGATAACTTGCTTCAGTATAACATTTTGGGGGTTCACAATTCTTAGACATTACAACAGATTTTTTTCTGGAATGCAGTGTTGCTGTGGAAACATCTCTGGCCTGATTTTTCTCTTCCTTGTAAATGACTTGCATTTTCTACCTGGATCCATGAGCAATTTATTCTCCATCCTTGAAGCAGACAACTTAACTAAGACATAGTTCAGTGTCAGCCACTCTGTAGCCATTTTTCTTGGAACCTTGTTCAGGAAACTTTCTTCTTCCTATGTCCTTGAAGAGTTTGCACACTTCATTTGTTGGGCTGTGTCCTCTAAGTCCACCAATTATTCTTAAATGTTTGATTATCTTTGTCTGCCTTCAATATGTATCTAATTTCTCTTAAATGTTTCACTCTTGTTTTCCTCTGCAAGCATTGTGATTATTTCAGGCCCTTTCTCTGTCGGTAATTCAGTTTATTGCCATGTCTGTTCTATTCCCTGATACATCAGATGTGTGTCAGGTCTATAATGGTATTGATTTGTTCTTCAGTTTCTTTCATTAGGTTTTCCATCACTTCTTCTTCTTCCAGTTCTGGTGTTCCAGCATCTCATTTCTGAGTTCTTGTTTTGTTGAATTTGTGATCTTATTAAGCTCTTTTACTGAATAAATCTCTCTATTCCGTGAGTTACGGTTTCTTACAGACTCGATTCTCTGTGTGTTCAATGTTATATTCCTTTCATCCTCTCTCATTTTGGGGGGAGCATGGTATGTTTGCCCAGTGCTTGCTCTGACATGGTGTGGGTAAATTCTTATTAACTCTCTTCCCATTGTATTGGAGACCACATTGTGTTCACCTCTGAGCTAGAATTTGAGGAGATTGTGTCCATGTTTCTGTTACCTGCTCTCCTGGGAGTGGAGGTGAATGGCCAGCTGGATCTATGTGCAGCTTTTTTGGGGGGATCTGAATTATTTTCTCTCTTCCTACATTTGATTTGATAGACAGTCCCAGGCCTTGCTCCACCTAAGAGGGGACATGTTCTATTTCCACAGGGGAATATCCTTCTGTTTTAGATGGGTTTCCGGTTTGACATGAAGCATTAGAAACTAGACTCTGTCAGAGAGAATCAGCCCCTGTTCCTGACGTTCCCCATTTCAGTATCTTTCCTCAGTAGCAAGTCCTATTCTTCCAATCCAAAGAGAGAATATAATAAGCTATTTGCGATTTGGGAGCTTGGTAGTTAATAGTTGGGTGAAGGGGTGCTAGAAGAGGTTAGAGGATAGAACCTCACTTAGGGTTTTCCAAGCACCTTCCCCACCACATACACACACACACACACACACACACACACACACACACACACACACATATTCACACCTGCTCTTTGTCCTTTAGAGAGCCTGGCTTGTATAAATCCCCCTGGTCTGCTTGTTCAGAGCCTTCAGCTGAATCCTTCCTCTCCAAATTGAGCAATAACACTGGGCATAAGAATTTTCAATATTTTACTGAGTCATCTGCTTTGGGGGATGTGGACAGAGTTAATAACTGAACAACTCAGAACCTACATACTTACTGTGTCAGGGTTCCCTAGGCCACCCCCAAGTTCAATGACTTGCTTATGATCTTATTAAGTTATTTTATTGAATAAAGCCAAGGACACCAGTGCTTTAGGACTCACAGGACTCAGCATATATTTGTACTCATGGCTAAGATTTATTACAGCAAAATCAGCGAAGGGAAAAGGCTAATGGATGAAGTCTGGAGGAAACCAGGAACAAGCTTCCAAGAATCCTCTCCTGACGACATTGCACAGGAGATGCTTATTTCTTCCAGCAATACCCTGTGGCATGCACTGTCTACCAGGAACACATACCTGAGCCTAAAAGAACAGAGTTTTTATCAAAGATTGGTCACACAGGCACATAGGACCCATATGACTAACTGCAGTCCCTGACATTTCATGTTCCCAGAAGGAAGGCAGGTATCCAGCATAAACCACATTGTTTGTATAGTAAGTCAATCTTACCTTTTAAGGAAAGTTTTGCATCAGTGTAGGGAAGTTTTTACTAACCCAGTTCCCAGACACCAGCCAAGGACCAACTTTGCAAATAGGCTTTTTCTAAGGCCAGCAGTATCAGGCCGGCTATGCCTTTCAGCACACATACCTTGGTCACTATTTTTCAAAATACAACATGAGATGTACATCTATCTGAGTCCATTTAAACTTTAATGTCCTCACTGTTTCTTCCATATACTCTTTATATACTAGAATAATGGGAGAAAAGTCAAGAAATTCTATAAAACTATGCATGAAGATTGCCGTTAGAGTCACCCTTTCACTTCCTAACTGTCTTAATTCCATCTCCACAACTTCACATTCATTTACTCACATTGTCTTTGACCGAAACAAACAAGAAGAAAAAGAAAAACAGCAAAGCAATAAATTTGAAGTCTATTTTTAAGGTTTTGTAAAATCTCCAGCTCCAAAAGAGGTAAAATCAATTTTAGCTAAATTTGATGCTTTAATCAAATCTCAGACATCCTAATTAACATGTGACATAAAATCTAAATTTACACATGAAATTTCTAGGTAGTCAGATATGCAATAATATGTGCCAATGTAACCTCTATAACTTTTCTTAGTTGAGTATAGTTTCACTATTTGAGTAGCCAAGAGGTTGTGTCCAAGCAAAAAAAAAAAAAAAAGAGCTAGAGTGTTTCTTTTTTAAAATCTGGAAGAGATATACTTTATTTCAATACTTCCTACTCAGTTAAATGACTCAAAATATTTTTATGTCATTTGCTTATCCACAAAATAACCTGAGATGTATGTAAGAAAAAAAAAGCCTCTCCCTGTTAAGTCATTATCTACATATTTTTAAAGTATCCTATCCTCAAAATGACTGTGATACTTCTACTCTTGAAGCTGATATGACAGATATATATATTTATATATAAATATTAGTATATATTTATTATATATATATTTGTATATATTTATATAATAATACATATATATACTTTTAAATCTTCCTGGGGGAGAGAAAGAACAAATATTTAATTTATGGCATCTAAATATTAGAGGTCAAACACACATAAATAGAGCAAATCAGGTGTACCAATATCTGCATGGTGTACATAAATGGAAATGTATGCATATTCACACATTTCACCAATTATTTCAAACCTTAAGGTGAGATTCTAGTTCCAGAACAGCAACTAGCTAACCTGAAAAAATTTAATAACCACTCAGTAATGAGGAATTAGATATGGTCCCTTTACCACACCACCCACATCTCTGCAACTTCTTAAACCATTTCACAAACAGGTCTCCAAAACCTTCTATTTGCTCTCATAGAAACCAGTGGTCATTGGTTCTGATATACATACAAAGGGCCAAAGGTAAAAGGCTGAATAACTGATTCTTACTAGAGAAAGGAAATATTACTCAGCTTGAATTTCCTCCTCTTCTTCCTGCAAATTGAAATTCTTGCTCTAATCAGGCTGTTTCCAAACACATATGAAATGGACAAAAAGGGAGAGGAAATTAAGCAACCCAGGATGTGCTGTAGGCATGTAATGAGACCCACAGCAGTTTCTAGGACCCAGTGATCACCTTGCTGTCGCATATTTGCTCTTATTGTAACACATTTTCTCCTAACTAGTTACAATAAAATTAATAGAACTAAAATGCTCATCTCTGTTTTCCTTTGCCCTCCATTTTTCCCTTTCTCTTTTTGCTTTTTTATAAGCTCAGAGAGTTATAGAAAAGGGGGTTGCTTTGGTTACCATTAAATCAATCTTACCTCATATCCTTTCACAAGTATAAAATGAATTCTGAGTGATTCTGATTATAGCAACTGTACCCTAGCCCTGATCAAACCTAATTACAATTTGATGCAGGGCCCCATCATTGTTGCATCTAGGTAATGGAGCCTGTATTCCAGCCAGCAGTGCCTTGTTAATGAATAGGAGAGATGAGAGGCCTACACATTGTCTTCAGTGACCTCTTCTGCATCGTAGAGAGCGAACTGCATTGATAAACACACTAAGATGGGTTATTATCCATTATTCAGTTTTACAATTAGCGAACACCTGGCACCAGGGCAGCCAGGAGCTCTTTACTTCCCATTTGTATCTATGCAAGCGCCAACTCTGACACAATATAGCATGCCAATTTCCCTTCATTAAAGGAAAGAACTTGTAAAGAAAGGGCTGAGGGAGGCTTAGGGAGGTGCTGTTGCTGTTTTTAAGTCTCCTTACTGTTTGAAAGAAACAGATATTGGCAGAAATCCTGTTAGAGATGGCTTTGAGAGGGGTGGCCTTTTAAATATTGTCCTTTTGTGTTAAGAAGGACTTAGAGACCAATGAGCTCCCCACCAGTTCCTGAAGGCCGTTGCGTGTCCAGATTAACAAGGCAATGAGGAGCCACAAAGAACAAAGAAATGCAGCATTGCCATCTTCGAACCTGTAGGAAAGGAAAACCCATTGCACTTTGTTCAGTCCTGGCTACCTATGGACTTTCAGTTCTCTTCTGACTTTACAAATCTTTATTTCCAACACTCAATTCCCTTTAAGGAAAGCTGCCTGTCTTTGGTGGCAAATATATTTCAGATGTTTTTATCTTTATGTGAGTTATTTAATTTATGATCATTCTTTTGAAAGAAAAAAAAATTCTGTGAAGATTTTTTTTGCCAGAAGCAGTTAACAGGCAAGTTTTGAGCCTCCAGGACAGATGACTTCTATATTTGAGATGTCACTAGATGCATTTTCCATATCTAACAACTTCATAAGCTGTGGGGGAAGCTAGGAGAATGAGAGAGGAAGAGGGATCACAAGGCAGTGGGGCGTGTGGCCTTCATGTATGCTTTTAAAGCAATTTGAAGCCTCTAAATTCAGCTTAAGCCGGGCGCGGTGGCTCACGCTTGTAATCCCAGCACTTTGGGAGGCCGAGGCGGGCGGATCACGAGGTCAGGAGATCGAGACCACGGTGAAACCCTGTCTCTACTAAAAAATACAAAAAATTAGCCGGGCGTGGTGGTGGGTGCCTGTAGTCCCAGCTACTCAGAGAGGCTGAGGCAGGAGAATGGCGTGAACCCGGGAGGCGGAGCTTGCAGTGAGCCAAGATTGTGCCACTGCACTCCAGCCTGGGCGACAGAGCAAGACTCTGTCTCAAAAAAAAAAAAATAATAATAAAGTCAGCTTAAACTGGGGTTCCCAGGAATCCCTGGAAAAACTGGCTGCCCTTCCAAACTCACCAAAGAACAAACTGGAATCACAAAAGGCAATTGGATTAACATCTGAAAATGGAATACTGAGTTTACAGGTTCTCAACCAGAAACACACCATGGCTCATAGGCATTATTGGCAGCCTTTGAGCCCAGGGGCTGCTTTGGAAATGACAGCCTCAGCCACCACATAGGTCCCTCAGCAGCCAGTGCTCAAGGCCCTGCTCACATTCTTCCCTACCTCTCATCTCTTTCCAGCACCTAAAAAACAAGAGGAACAACACAAAACACAACAAAAAACGATGGTTGCCTTCCGAGAAGTGTGCAAGGGCCTTCAGTTTTACAGTTACAAAAATGAAAGAAGACATGGTCTCACCAAAGCTCGAGTTGGCACCCAGGGATTTCCTCAAGTCTACACAAATATGGGTGGCTTAGTCAAAGACTTGCCAGCTCCCATTATTCTATTATTGTGTCTTTTTTTAAGTTTATTTTTTATTTTTATCTATTTAAGGGATAAAATTATAGATTTCTCTTTTTTGTTTTGTTTTGTTGTTGTTGCTGTTGTTTTTTGAGATAGAGTCTCACTCTGTTACCCAGGCTGGAGTAGAGTGGCGTGATCTCAGGTCACTGCAACCTCTGCCTCCCAGGTTCAAGCAATTCTCCTGCTTCAGCCTCCTGAATGGCTGAGATTACAGGCACATGCAACCATGCCTGGCTAATTTTTGTATTTTTAGTAGAGATGGGGTTTCACCTTGTTGGCCAGGCTGGTCTCGAACTCCTGACCTCAGGTGATCCACCCACCTCGGCCTCCCAGAGTCCTAGGATTACAGGTGTGAGCCACTGCGCCCAGCCACAAGTATAGTTTTCTTACATGCATATAGTGTGTAGTGATGAAGTCTGGGCTTTTTGAAGTCTGGATGATTACCTGTCAGGTAATTTTCCAACCCTCACCTCTCCCCTGACCTTCCACATTTTGTAGTCCCCAGTGTCTATTATTCTATTCTGTACATGCATGTGCACTCAATGTTTAGCTCCCACTTACACGTAAGAACGTGAGGAATTTGACTTTCTATTTCTGAGTTATTTCGCTCAAGATAATGTCCTCCAGTTGCATCCATGTTTCTGCAAAACATATTGTTTCATCCTATTTTATGGCTAAGTAGTATTCCATAGTATGTATATACCACATTTTCTTCATCCTATCCTCCGCTGACAAATACTCAGCTTGATTCCATATCTTGGCTATTGTGAGTTGTGCTGCAATTAACATGGACGTGCAGAAATCTCTTCAATACATGGATTTCCTTTCTTCTGTGTATATACTCAGCAGTGAGATTGCTAGATTATGTGGCGTATTTTTTGTTTTTTGAGGAACTTCCATATAGTTTTCCATGATGGTGGTACTAATTTACATTCCCACCAAGAATATACGAACATTCTCCTTTTTCCACATCTTCATCAGCATTTGTTATTGTTTGTATTTTTGATAATAGCACTCCCATGTTTATCATAGTACTATTCACAATAGCCAAGATATGGAATCAAGCTAAGTGTCCATCAGTAGATGAATGGATAAAGAAAATGTGGTATATCTACACAACGGAATATTATTCAGCCATAAAAAGAATAAAACCCGGTTATTTGCAGCAACATGGATGACCTGGAGGACATTACATTAAGTGAAAATAAGTCAGGCACAGAAAAACAAATATCACATGTTCTCATTTATATGTAGGAGCTTAGAAAGCTGATCTCATGGAGGAAGCAATGATAGATGCCAGGGCCTGGGAAGGGTAGCAGGAAGGAAGGGATGAAGAGAGGTTGGTTAATGGGTACAAAAATACAGTTAGAAAGAAGGAATATGGTTTAATGTTCAAGAGCACAGTGGGATGACTATAGTTATCAATAATTTATTGTGTATTTCAAAATAGCTAGAAGAGATTTAGGATGTTCTCAACATAAAGAAATGATAAATATTTGAGGTGATGGATACCCCAGTTACCTTGATTTGATCTTACACATTGTATTCATGTATCAAAATATCTCATATACTCTATAAATACGTACAATTATCATGTATTAATTTTTTTTAATTCCATGAAGCCATCACTTTTCAACCATCAAACTAGCAAAGTTGTTTTGCAAGAGTTTGATGGGTTGAGCACCCTCATACATTGCTGGAAGGAGTATAATGTACATAAGGCTTTAGGAAAATGATTTGATACCATGTGTCAAAACTTTAAATTTAAAAATCCAGGCTGGGTGGGTGGCTCACGCCTGTAATCCCATCACTTTGGGAGGCCGAGGTGGGTGGATCACCTGAGGTCAGGAGTTTGAGACCAGCCTGGCCAACACGGTGAAACCCCTTCTGTACTAAAAATACAAAAAATTAGCTAGGCGTGGTAGTGGATGCTTGTAATCCCAGCTACTCGGGAGGCTGAGGCAGGAGAATTGCTTGAACCCGGGAGGCGGAGGTTGCAGTGAGCCGAGATTGCACCTTTGTACTCCAGCCTGGGCAACAAGAATAAAACTGCCTCTCAAAAATAAATAAATAAATAAATAAATAATAAAAATAAAAATGTATTTAGAAATACCAATACAGTTGGAAAGTAAAACTATCCAGTAATTTCTCCTAGAATTATGAAACTCAACCTTTAGTGTGCCTATAAATCTCAGGAGCTCTTTTTTCAAGGCAGATTTTTGGCCCCTGACTGCAGAGATTCAGATACTGCAGGTCTGGGTTAGGACCCTGATGTGCATTAATGCCTGGTTATGGTGGAGGTGGCTAAGGTGTCACACCGTAACAAGAGCTGCTCTAAAGAAATCTCTTCCAAGGAAGCAATCAAGAATGTGGAGAAACATTTATATGCAAAGCTCTTTTCAGCTCTTTATAGTGTTGAGAAATTGTAAACAACCTATATTGACATAGATAAGGACACAGAATGTAATTATGATATATTCTTAGATTATTATATAGCCATTAAAAATGATCTTGGGGGGATATTTAACAATGCAGGAAGATGCTAAATGAAAGAAATCAAGATGCAAAATATGAATACACCAGCTATATTACTTGAAAACAACTACATCAAACCACTGGTAGTGGCTATGACTGGGTAGTGGGATTCTGAGTAATATTATCTAGGTGCCACTTTTTATTTTCTGAGTTTGAAACAATGACAAATACTGCTTTCATGATCCAAAAATAAATAAACTTTAAAAATAAAGAAGTCATAAATCTCTTCACTGCTTCCAGCCAGAAATATACCCAAATCATTCCATACATAGCTGCCCCATCTGCTCTTTTTTAGGCCCAATTAAGGAAATCTTCTAGAATTAGACAGTTGTCATTTATGTCAAGCCTATGCTGTCCCTGCTGAAATGTAAATCTGCTTCCTTCATGGACTCAGAGACCAGTTGTTTTCTTACTTCCTGAAAGGGTTATTCACAATGCTGCCCAAGCTGGTTTGTGTCTATTTATGTCCCGAAGGTCTCCTGGGAAGGAAATGTGTAAACTATCATTGACAAGGAAATGCTGAGGGAGAGGGCTACTGATTGTGACCAACTGAAAGGGATAAATTCTGGTTTCTGGGAAAGGATGACTGTGAGGACCAAGGAAGGCATTTTCCAGATAAAGGCCTACTCAATAGACTTTTGGAAGCAATTAATCAATTAATGAGTACCATTTGAAAACATTTGCCTAAAATTCTTCCACAAGCACGAATTTCAAGGCAATCCCCTAAATCTTACAAAACAATTATAAAAGAATGCTTCCTAAGAAAAACAAAATTTAATGGCCAAGGCCTGACGTCTCTTACGGGGAATATGCAATAAAAGCTACTATTGTGGGCAGAATATCTCTTTCATCCATCTTTTCTCCTTCCTTCCTACTGCTCAGGCCCTCATCACCCCACACTGCTCGGGTCCTAACTAGTCCTTTTGTTGCCAGTCCTAGGTCCCTGATTTGGTTGTCGCAGTCTTTTGCTCAAAAGCTTTAACAGGAAGTTACTACACTTAGGAAAAAAAATTCAGTGGACCTAAAAATAGATGTTCAAAAGCATGTGGGGAATCCAAAGAGCCTGCCCTATTTCTAGTAGCCAGCCTGTCCGTGTTTCATTCAACACCCATCTCAATACCACTAATAATCCGGTTTTATTTACCTGGCTGTGTCTGGCTTCAGTCCAGCACCCAGCACACAGGAGGCACCTAGCATACGTTTATTCAAGGAATAGAACTGACCGCCAGTTCCTCTGATGATGGTGAGCCCCCTTGTATGATCTCCATCCCATGTTTTCCAGATAGAAGGAACTTAATCTCTATTGGTCAGATTTGTCTGCCCTTGTATCCGTTATTCATTCAATAGCAACAAATGTTTATTGAGCAAACCCTTGGTGTCAGGTATTGGAGATAGAGCAGTAAACAAAATAGACATAGTTCCTGTGTTCATAGAAGTTACACTGTGATCAGAGGTGATGGGGCAATTAATCAAATAATTGCTTAACTGGCTTTTAAATTATGCTTTTGGATACAGATAAGCACTATGATGAAAATAAAAGTGGGTTCTGTGATACAGCCTAAGCAGCAAGGACAATCACAGCTGGTCAGGGCAGGTTTTTCTGAGGAAGTGACGTTTGAACTAAGGCCTGAATGATGAGACCTAGGAAACACTCATCCATGTAGCTTCTCTATAGTTGCAACTTTTTTAATTGAGGCAAAATGTATATTGAGGAAAATGCACATATCTTAAATTGATAATTGAATGCGTTTTGCTAAATGTACACACCTGTGCAATCCACCATCAAGATAAAAAAAACATTTGCATTACCCCAGAAAGTTATCTTTTTTCCAGTTTTATTGAGGCTTGATTAACAAATAAAAATTATATATATTTAAAGAGTACAATGTGCTGTTTTGATTACCCCAGAAAGTTCCTGCATCTGCTTCCCAGTCATTCCCTGCCCCACTCTCAGAGGCACCCACTGTTGTGATTTTTATCATTGTAGCTTAGTGTTGTCTCTATGTTAACTTTATAAAGTGGAATGATGCAGGATGTGCCTTTTGTTCCTAGCTTCCTCCATCAGTGTAATGTGCTTGAGACCTATCCATGTTGTTATATATATATCAGTAATTTGCTCTTTTTGTTGCTGAGCCATATTCCATTGTATAACTAAACCACAATTTGTTAATTCATTCTCTTATTGACAGTTATGCAGGTTGTCTTCAGATTTTGGCAATTATTCATAAAGCTGCCATAAATATTCTTTTTTTTTCTTTTGAGACAGAGTTTTGCTCTTGTTGCCCAGGCTGCAGTGCAATGGTGTAGTCTCAGCACACTGCAACCTCTGCTCCTGGGTTCAAGCGATTCTCCTACCTCAGCCTCCCATGTAGCTGGGATTACAGGTGCCCACCACCACGCTTGACTAAATTTTTAGCAGAGACGAGGTTTCACCATGTTGGTCATTCTGGTCTCAAATTCCTGACGTCAGGTGATCCACCTGCCTCAGCCTCCCAAAGTGCTGGGATTACAGGTGTGAGCACCCAGCCCCGCCTGCCATAAATTTCTTATACAAATTTCTTATGTAGTCTTGCTATAGATGTATTATTTTATTTCTCTTGGGTAAATATCTAGGAGTAGAGTTGCTGGCTCATAGGTAGGTGCATGTATAACTTTTTTTTAACATGCAGACAAAAGATTTTCCAAAGTCATTAATACCACACCCTGTTCCCACCTGCAAATTATGAGAATTCCAGTTGCTCCACATATTTGCCAACATTTGTGTTGTCTGACTAATTTTAGCTTTTTTTAAAATGTGGTCGCTCACTGTGATTTTAATTTGCAATTCCTGATGACTGATAACTTTGAACACCTTTCATATGCTTAGTGGCCATTCTTATTAGTTTGTTTATAGAGTGTCTGTTCATGTCTTTTGCCCATTTTTTTATTACATGGTTTTTATTTTGTTATGGATTTGTAGAAACTGTGAATATATCTGGATAAATGTCCTTTCTCAGATATGTCTCCACCGCCACATCCACCATCTGTAGCTTGCCTTTCATTTTCTCAATGGTACTTTTGATAAGCAGAATTTGTAAAATATTCATGATGTCCAACACATCAATTTTTTTTTTATGTTTGGTGATTTTTGCATCTTCCCCAAGAAATGTTTACCTCCCCAAGTTTGAGAAGACTTTATTTTTATTTCATGAAAACTTCATAGTTGTAGTTTTTCCACTTAGTCTCTGATCCATCTTGAACTAATTTTTGTGTGTGGTATGAGATAGGGATTAATATTCATATTTTCATGTATTTATCCTGTTGTTCCAACATCATTTGTGAGAAGATTATTCTTTCTCTACTGAATTATCTTGGCACCTTTATAAAGCTCAATTAGCCACATATGCATGGGTCTATTTCTGAACTCTATTCTGTTACATTGATTCATATGTGTATTCTTACACCAATATCACACTTAATTACAAAGTTAGAGAATACTTTGAAATCTGGTAATGTCAGACTTCTAACATTTTTTTTTTTTTTTGAGACAGGGTCTCATTTTGTCACCTATGCTGGAGTGCAGTGTTGTGATCTTGCCTCACTGAAGCCTCGAACACCTGGGCTCAAGCGATCTTCCCACCTCAGCCTCCTGAGTAGCTGGGATTACAGGCACATGCCACCACATCTGGCTAATTTTTTTAAATTTTCTCTAGAGATAGGGTCTCACTATTTTGCCCAGGCTAGTCTCAAACTCCTGGGCTCAAGCTGTCTGCCCACCTCAGCCTCCCAAAGTGTTGGGATTACAGGCGTGAGCCACTGCACTTGGACAAGTCCTCTAACTTTTTTTTTCCTTTTCAAGATTGTTTTGGATATTCTAAGTCCTTGAATTCTTGCATAAATTTTAGAGCATCACTTCTGCTGTATTGTTTTGGTCAAAGCATTCATAGAGAAGCCCAGATTCAAGGGGGCAGGGAGGAAACGAATCTGTCTCCTAATGGAGGGATGGTATGAATACACAGAGAGGGAAGGAATTGATGGTAACTACTTTTCAGACATTCTGCCAGCTAGCCACAATAATTTGCATCCCTGCCAAATGTCAAATACACTAACCCCCTTCAAAGATCCCCAAAATCTCATCTCATTATAGCATCAACTCAAAGTCCATGACCTCATCACCTGAGCCCCGATGAAGGCAGGACTGCTCAGGTGCAACTCCTTGAGTACAGTTTTGCTCTATCAGAACTATGATCTACCTGACAAGTTATCTGCTTCCCAAACTCCCAACTTACAATGTTGCTGCAAGGAAAGATAACCACAACAGACACCAATGTTCAGAAAGGAGGGAAATAGGCCCACAGCAGTCACTGGTCCATAGAAATTAGCCATATGAAATTAACTCTCTGTGCCCTCCTGCCATTTCCCACACACACAGGCCCCAAATGCTTGTGGCCAACCTAGAGCAGAGCTTTACAGTGAATGTGCCACAGTGGGAGCCATGACCGTGTCACAGGGTGCTGCTGGCCACCTCCAACTTGGGGCACCTAGTCTAGTGTTTCTCAAAGGGCAGCCCCAGGGAAGTGGGCCCTGGTGGGGGAAGTACAATGAGTGACACACAGACACACAGATTCCTGTCCCATTGTAATAGGATGTGAGAAACCAAAGAGATGCCCTCCCAACCTGGCTCAGCAGCCCCTTACAGCACACCTCTGACCCCAGGAGCAGGGGCTGCTGCAGCTGCTAGGGAATAGGCGGCAGGTCTGGGAAGGCTAAGCTGAGGCTGCTGGCACATCCGTCAGGTGTGGCCCCAGGCTTCGTCTTCACATTGCCCTATACTTCTACACATTTTTGGCTCCTGTGCCCTCTTCTTCATGGTGCCTGAGCACTAACAGAGCTTCATCATTATCTTGAAAAATTTGCTATGAAAAATTTCTATCAGACTTGAAATCCTTTCATGCTACCATAAGAAATTCCAATATCACATTTGTCAATGAAAGCAAAGAATAAGCTGTTAGATTCCTTAAATAAAATTTCAATTGTTGTAAATTTTAGAATGGTTTAAACATTAAACCATCAAATTTAAATAAATTAAACATTTTAAATCCCTGGCTTGTGCAAGCAAAGTATCAATAGTGACTACTGATACCTTGAAAAGATTGCCATAAAAAAAAATCTTCATCAGGATTTCCTCACAGATATTTTAAGATTATAAATTAATATTACAGCTATGTTCTTATTCAGCAATAAAAATGAAGTACGGATACATGCTACAACATGGATGAACCTTGACAACATTACACTAAGAAGTCAGACACAAGACACCATGTATTGTATTATCCCGTTTATGTAAAATGTCCAGAATAGGCATTTTAAATCTAAAGAAACAGAAAGGAGACTAGTAGTTGCCCAGGGCTGAGGGATGGAGGGAATGTGAGTGATTGCCGATAGATACAATTTTTCTTTCCGGGGTGATAAAGTGTTCTAAAATTGACCGTGGTGATGGACACATAACTGTGAATATACTAAAAACCATTAAATTCAGGAGACTGAGGCAAGAGAATCGCTTGAAGCTGGGTAGCAGAATTTGCAGTGAGCCGAGATCACGCCACTGCACTCCAGCCTGGGCCACAGAGTGAGACTCTATCTCAAAAGCAAGAAAACAAACAAACAAAAATCATTAAATTGTATGTTTTAAATGAGTGGGTCGTATGGTGTAGGTATTCGTTTTCTGTGGCTGCTGCAACAATTTACCACAAACGTGATTGCTTAAAACAACAAAAATTTGTTCTCTCACAGTCCTGGAGGCCAGCAGTCCCAAGGCGGCATCAAGGTGCTGGCAGGGCCCCTCCCGCCTCTTCCATCTTCTGGTGTCTGCTGTCAGTTCCAGGCTTATAGCTGTGTCATTCCAATCAGCCAGCATCTTCCAATCTCTCAGCTCCGTCTTCACAAAGCCTTCAGTGTGTATCAAATCTCCCTCTTGAAGGACACAGTTGACGGCACTTAGGGCTTACTCTTGTAATACAGGATAATCTTCCCATCTCAAGATTCTTAACTTTATTACGCTGTAAAAACCCTATTTCCATATAAGGTAATAGTCACAGCTTCCAGGGACTGGAATCTGATACCTTAGGGGGTGGAGGGATCATTTTTCAGCCTGCAAGAGTATGTGAATTACATCTAATAAAGCTATTTTTAAAAACAGGGAGAGTATAATACATAAATTAGTATACATTTAAAAAGTTATATTCATGTTATAGATTCAAGAAGATTTGAAAGACATACCAATCGATCGAAAACTTTGTTTTGATCTTGAATTGACCCAAACGGATCAACAGTAAAAAGACATTTTTTTGAGGCAAATGAAAAAAATTGAACATGAACTGGATGCCAGATAATACTGAGAAATTATTTTTAATTTATTGGAATTGAGAATGGCATTTTGGTTATTTTTAAGTCCTGTCTGTTAGAGATTTGCACTGAAGTGTTTTCAGATGAAATGAAGTGATTCCTGGGATGTGCTTTTAAATAGTCTAGGGGAAAAAAAAAGGAGGATGAGGTAGATGAAATCTGAAAGGCAAATGTGGATAGCAGTTTAATCTGGGTCCTGGCTATGTGCAAGAGGCGAGCTGGTCATTATGCCATTCTCTTTATTTGTATCTGTTTGAAATTTTTCCATAATAAAAGTTACATTCGTGGAAACAAGCTCAATTTTCTCATTTAAAATTTTGAGCAGATTTTATTTGGAAATTTAAAACACATACAATTTCTTCTCTAATACTTCATAATATATATTTTCTTATAATTCTATAACATTAAAAACTGCATTTAATTTTTAAATAAACCTCACAGAGACGCTCTGAAATCCCCTCCAGTTTTACCCCAAATGCTCTTGAAATCAGGTCATTTTCTGTGTGCCCTGACGGAAAAGGTTGGAAAGGCTCGCCCTAGAGAAACTGATTTTTTGCGAAGAGCGGATAAATACAGGCTTTCAAAATCTTCCGTTTCCGAAAATGTGCAGGGCGCTCGCTCTCTCCCTCTTCAGCATCTTTTAAAGCGCTTTCAGAAAACAAAACGCTTGCGATTGAAGCAGCGCCCGCAGCTGCAGCGCGGGTTTCAAATGCCCCACTATTTTGAAAGAAGACCCGCACACACGCTCTTTGTGTTCTTTTTTGTTTGTTTCCCAAAGGAAAAGCTAAATCCACCCCAGTGTTTTCATACACTGAAAATGAAAGGCTTGGGGGCTGCCATGGAGCCGACGGAAGAAGACATTTGGCAGAGAAGGCCCCTTCGGGGCTTTCGTTTCCCCCAAACCCCAGTCAATTCGCACGGAGCCTGCCGGGACGCGGCCATCATCGGGGACTTGAGCGAGTACGCGAAGCCGTGCCCGTCCTGGCGGAGCTGCTTTGCCTGGGGAGCCAGGTGTAGGGTGCAGGGTGCTGGGGGCGGACCGGCGTGGAGGGCATGGAGACGGCTGGTGTCTACGGCTCCCTTGCAGCCAAATAATCGACCGGGGCTGCAGTCGGCTGGGGTGCAACCCCTCTCCAGATCCCCGGATGCACCCCGCAACCATGCCGCCCATCATTCCTCCCTGGTGCTTAAGTATTTGCTTACCTCTGAATTTGGTTGTTGGTTGGCTGTTTGACTCACAAAGTAAAAAAGTTTCAAAGGGAACCAGAAAAGTATCCCTGGAAATTCCGTCTCTCAAGGTCCCAAGCCTAGCTTTCCCATGGAGGAAACCAGCGATACCAGGTTCTTTGGCACCCTTCCAGATATTTCTATGCCTATACACATGTGTATACACATGTATTCAAGTAATCACACACATTCTGCCCCCATTTCCAAATGCTTGCCCCACACACACGCTGAATGTTCTTAACATCTTGTGTGTCTTACCTTGTATTTTTACCCTCAAGTTTGTATTTTGGAGATTATACCCTCTCAATATACAGAGGGATGCCTTGCATTGGGTTTTGATTATTCAATGCTTTTTTAAGGCTGTGTATTTCCCAGTATGGATGTATCATAATTTATGTAAGCAATTCCATATTGATGTGTATTTGGGTTGTTTCCAGAGTCGTGCTATTCCAAGCAAAGCTGCAATAGATTTTGCAAACCCTCCAAGCTTTTATGCAAGACTACTCTAGTTTCCTTTAAAAGAAAGACATACACACCATGCTTACATAAAAAGAGAAGGCAGCAAAAATCCCCTTTCCAACACACTTAGAACCTGACATTGTTTTAACAGAAGTAGCTGCTCTCCGACAGTATCAAAACAATGCGGTAAGGATTCGGGGTATAGATCTGGCTCCCTTCTCATAATTCCTACTCCCATCTCAACAGATGGCTTTGTAGACAAACCACTGAGGCTCCAGGGTATAAGGATTTCTATCAAGGATATGTTTTCCTTTACCCTCTGACCCTGAGCCAGTTCCTATAAAACCCAGCTTTATTGTTTTTGCAGCCTTTCTTCCCTCAACAAACATCAAGGCTCTGCCTCCATTCCAAGCCGGCATTTCTCCCAGAAAATTGCTCCAATGTACCTCACGCCTGCCTGGCAATTAATGCAAGTCAAGAAATTGCAAGCAAAGACCTTTGGACAATAGAAACCAAAGTGCCAGGGGACAAAAGAACGGGAAAGAGACCACTCATAAGGGAAGTGAAAGTGTTGCGCCTTGCATTATCATGTCATTTGTCCAAATCACCTTTTGCCAAAATTCGACCAAATCAGAAGGGGCCACAAGTTTCTCTCAACAACAGCCAAAAGAAATTCATCCAATAATCAAATTCCTCCAGCAGCAAGAAAGAATATCTCATGGTCACACACACACAATGTTTAATTCATTTGGGTAGATTTGGGAGAAAATGAGCTTAAATTAATAAAAAGTCAGGATGATGGACTACTTAAGGAATACAAAATGCAATCCTGTGAGCACTGAACTAGGGCAAGCGCACCATCCACAGAGCTGACCTTAAGAAAATATGCTTTATATGAAAACTGACGTGTCTGAAGTCTTTAAAAATAGTTTATCCTATAGACCAGATTGAACATTTCCATATGAGGTTCTTCTTAATTTGAGTCACCAGACATCTTTCCTGCCCATTTTATATTAATTCATGTTCCAAATCTGAAAATGCATCTGATTCTATTTTAATGCTTCGATACAGCAGAAACACAAATACTTCAAACACCCTAAAGACAGCCTTTTACTAGTTTGGAGGATGTTTCTGCATGAAAATTAAGCACAGTCATGCATCGCTTGATGAAAGGCATGCATTCTGAGAAATGCATTGTTAAGAAATTTTGTCACGTGCCAACATCATAGAGTGCACTTTTCCAAATCTAATTTTATAGCCAACTACACACGTAGGCTAGATGGTATAGCCTATTTCTCCTAGGCTGCAAATCTGTACAGCATGGGACTGTACTGCATACTGGAGGCAACTGTAACACAATGGTAAGTATTTGTGTATCTAAACATAGAAAAGGTACAGTAAACACATGGTGTTATAATCTTATGGGACCATCATACATGTAGTCTATCAGTGACTAAAATGTTGTTATGTGGTACATGACAGTATTGTAATTATGTGTCTTACTAAAGGGGTAGTCAAGGCTCAGAGACTGACCCAGCTGCTTTCCTAAAGGCTACTCAGGACAAGGGCTTTGTTATTAGACAGTGCTATTAGACTGGATGTACTTTCCCCAGATTGCTCAAGCTTTCATCAATAGTAAGTGATTATACACTGGACTCCTTTGAGTTTAGGTACATGGAATGATGTCATGTCCTTGGAACAAGATAGGGCTGTCCTCCTGCAAGAGTTCACACCAGCTTGCAGTGGGGTAAAGTGGGGGCAGTAGAGGGAAGGAACTCAAGGACCTCAGAGACCTTTGGGCCCACACTTTTCAGAAGCCTTCTGAAACGGCAGAGCAAGTCAGAACTTGCCAAGGTATGATTCAGAATTGTAGTACCCCAAAGCTAGCAAGAAACTTGTAGGTCACTAACTCACCCCAGCCCATCCCCCAAAGCCCAGTCAGGGCTATACAGTTGGGTAAAGGCAGGACCTGGGCTAAAACTCAGGTATGTTCTTTTTTAAAGAGATAGATCTGGCTATGCTGGCAGGCCAGAGTGCAATGGCTATTCTCATGTACAATCAGGGCTCATTGCAGCCTCAAATTCCTAAGCTCAAGCAATCCTCCCAGCTGAGCCTCCCGGGTAGCTGAGACTACAGGCATGCACCACCACACCCGGCTAAACTCAAGTATCTTGACTGCCAGATTGGCAGCCTGTCTCTTACAGCAGTGCTTCTCCAACTTTAACATGTGTATGAATCACCCGGGGAGCTTATTAAATGTAATTCTGATTCAGATCGAGGGTAGGGTACGAAATTTTGCATTTTGAATAAGCTTCCTGTGATGCCAGTGTTGCTAGTGGAGGACTAATTCTCTGACAAGCACATTATTACATCTCCATTCTTAACATTTCTCAATCACGGAAAAATCCAGAAAATAGTCCCTCCTGCACTGCCTGGGATCTGAAGAAAGACAGTCCTTTTCTTAATCTCTTTTTTTTTTTTATTATCAAATTTACTTCCAACAATTAAGTCCCAGCCTTCTCCACTGGAGAGGTCCCTGAATTTCTGCCTAGCCACTTAGTGGGAAGGGAAGGAAAACTGTAAGACCAATATTCCCATCCTTTCTATCAGGTGAGTTTCCATCTAAAGCAGCAGCTCTCCAAGTGTCATCCGCAGACCAACAGCATCACCCAGGCTCTTGGTAGAAACGCAAATTTTAAAACTCTAGGAGTGAGTCCCAGAAAGATGTGTTTTAACAAACCTCTCCAGGTGATACAGATGCAGTCTCAAGTCCAAGAATCAGTGGGGTAAGACTCATAGCCAAGAGCAGCCAATCAGTGTTTGCAGCTCTGTATCAAGGAAGGGGATTGTATCCAAAAAGTGCTCGCAAAACAATCATCCTCCAGCTCCAGGACATGGACCACTTTGGAACAAATAATTTTATATAATCATAACCCAAACCAATGAGTCTGCATGATTATGTGGCCCACCCACAGTGTCTTGCTTCATGGAATTCAAAGAGAAGATTCCCGAAGCATCAAAAAAGACACTCAGATGTGCTCCCTCAAGGGTTCCTGTCCTTCAGGAAGTACAACCATAATGTCCTTGGAACCATGTGTGTGGTCATAGCCCTCTCTGCCTCACACCCCTGGGTGGAGTGCTTTATACACCTGGGCTCTCTCCACCAGATAAGATGACAACTTCTTGCCATGTTCATCGTGTGTGTGTGTGTGCGTGTGTGTCTGTGTGCATGTGTGTCTGTGTGTGTGTGCACATGTGCCCATCTGTGTGTAAACTCCTCAACTATATGTTCTTGGAACAGACACCATCTCAAGCTCCATCTTGTCAAACAGGCTGGGACACCAGCAGGTGAAGCTGACGCAGCCAACCTATGTTCTGCCATGGTAATATTATGGAAATCCTGTAAATATAATTCCACACTTTCTACCCCTCTATGCACCTCCCTCATTTTTTAAAATGAGAAACAATAAGAAAACCTCATTAAAATGTTTGCTGTAACTTTTAAGCTTAATAAGCCCAGCCCTAATAGAACATTCGCTTCTTTGTCTGGCATATAAAGTCGTGATTCATCTGTATGCATTTCCACCTTGTTTGTTATACTGTTGCCATGACAACATTTTTCAAGTACCAAGTAAATTGTGGAAGAGCACATACAAACAGCACACTCCTATAGGTAAATACTTCATTACGATCTGCACACACATTTCATTCATTGCATCCGCTCTCTCCTATCTCAATAAATGCAGCTCTATTTACAACCAATTTTTGAATTCTTTCCTCCCAAGGATGTGTGAAAGCTTTGCTCCACCCGAAAAAGTCCAAATCAAAGACGATTTGGGTTTGAATATTTTAAAATATTTTTTCTCTTTCCGCAATTATTCTGGAGGGGCTATCGACACAATAGAAGTTTTAAATATCAGACCAATAAGCTAATATCCAAAGTTCTCTCCAACCCAAAGGGCAGACATTTCTGCCTTCCATCTCCATGCAAATTGCACAACACCCAGACACCAGCGGTGGACTTTGAGAGTTGACATCCTAGTAGTTTACATTCTTGTTGGGCATTTGTGTACTTATAGCCGTACGAGCTCTAAGCTCCAAGTGGGCAGGATGTCTGTCTCATATCTTGAGATGTGCTTAGATACAGATCTGTATCTCATCTTCACCTCTCCCATATCAACCAATGCAATGGTTCCATGGACAGATGCATTGGAATCATTTGGGAGCCTTCAAAAGTAGATTCCTGGGTGCCATACCTGGGAACTACATTCTGAGTAGGTCTATAAAACGGCCATAAAAATTGTCTTAACTCAAAGGACTGTTGTGAGAATTACATGAGATCAAAAATGCACATAAGGCTGGGCGCTGTGGCTCATGCCTATAATCCCAGCACTTTGGGAGGCCGAGGCAGGTGGATCAAGAGGTCAAGAGATCAAGAGCATCCTGGCCAACACGGTTAAACCCCATTTCTACTAAAAATACAAAAAAAAATTAGTTGGGCATGGTGGCACGTGCCTGTAGTCCCTGCTACTCAGGAGGCTGAGGCAGGAGAATCGCTTGAACCCGGGAGGCAGAGGTTGCAGTGAGCCAAGATCGCACTACTGCAATCCAACCTGGTGACAGAGCGAGACTCTGTCTCAAAAAAAAAAAAAAAAATGCACATAAAGCCTGTAGCCCTAGGCTTGGCATTATAGGCAATTAATAACTGACAACTGTATTTATTGACAGTAAAACATTAATCTTAATAATGAAGGACCACATGGGTAGGATCATAATGAAGTCTGATGAAGGACCCCTGTTTGATAGGAAAGTACTTGTAGGAATGTATTAGTCAGTGTTCTCTAGAGGGACAGAACTAATAGGATAAATGTATATATGAAGGGGAGTTTATTAAGGAGTATTGACTCACACGATCACAAGGTGAAGTCCCACAATAGGCCATCTGCAAGCTGAGGAGCAAGGAAAGCCAGTCTGAGTCCCAAAACTGAAGAACTTGGAGTTCGGTGTTCGAGGGCAGGAAGCATCCAGCACTGGAGAAAGATGGAGGCCAGAAGACTAAACCAGACTGCTCTTTCCACATTTTTTTGCCTGCTTTTATTCTGGACGCACTGGCAGCTGATTAGATGATGCCCACCCAGACTGAGGGTAGGTCTGCCTCTCCCAGTCCACTGACTCAAATGTTAATCTCCTTTGGCAACACCCTCACTGACACACCCAGCAACGATACTTTGCATCCTTCAATCCAATCAAGTTGACACTCAATATTAACCATCACAAGGAATGCATACCCCAAGCCAGGACACTTGCGAGAGTGGAAGAGAGTGAGTGCTGTTAACAATTATACCAGGACCACAAGCATAAACCAGAAGGTCCTTGGCAAAAGGTATGTGTGATGTTCCTACCACAAATCCTTCTTTACAGTTAACACAACTGGTTAGGTCTCCATGGATAGGGCTCGCTGTTTGATTAGGTTAACAGCTGATCGTATCATCTCTTTGGATATGGTGATACAAATGTAACATCCTGGCATGGGCTTTTATATTCTGCAAAATGTATAGACTGGCACTAACATATGGTGTTCAGACAAAGCTGAATTTACTGCTTACCAAGGTAAAGGAGAACACCAGCTCTTTATTACTTTGTGTTTAGGATACGGGACGTCAAGGTTAGAATTTACTGAAAACTGGAAATTTAAAGTTTGGTTTAAGATGGGTCTTTCAACTGGGGAGATGAAGAGGGCATGATTAGGATTGGGTAAGGATGACACAATGGTCCAGGATTGGTGGAAACAGCAGGGTGAGGAATTTTAAAGCAAGTGATTCAAAGAATCTTTAGTCCATTGAAGAGTGTATGGGCCTTTTGGGAAATTTCAGTAATGAACAAGGAACTCTGCCTGGGTAAGAGTCTCTCAGAGTTTTAAAATTATGACAATGAAGATACTGGACTAGCAAAGTCATGTTAAGGTAGACAGTAAGTTATATGGGGAATAGTTTGAGTCTTTAGTGTCCAAACTGTGTGTAGGGGGCCAGGGGTGGATGGTTTTTGTTCTCACCCTTTCTAGAGGCCAACTTGGCAACATGTGTAAGGGGTCTTAAAAACATTCCTACATTTTTACATTGTGATTCTATTCCCAAGAATCTAAGGAAATAATCTGAAGCATGTACAAAAATTTATGTAATGAAGATGTTCACTATGGAGTACAATTGTTTATTAATAATAGCCCCAAATTGGAAATAACCCAAATGACTGATAGTAGGTAAATCGTGGCATATACATGTGATAGAATTTTTGAAGCCATTAAAAGTTTACTAAAATAGGCCAGACACGGTGGCTTACACTTGTAATCCCAGCACTTTGGGAGGCTGAGGCAGGTGGATTACTTGAGGTAATTAGAGAATTAGAGAATTAGAGGTAATTAGGAATGAGACCAGTCTAACCAACATGGTGAAACCCCATCTCTACTGAAAATACAAAAAAAATTAGCTGAGCATGGTGGTGCATGCCTGTAATCCTAGCTACTTGGGAGGCTGAGGCAAGAGAATTGCTTGAACCTGGGAAGCGGAGGTTGCAGTGAGCCAAAATTGCGCCACTGCACTCCAGCCTGGGTGACAGAGTGAGACTCTGCCTCAAAATATATATATATATATATATATACACATACACACACATACATATATATATACACACATACATATATATACACTAAATATATTAAATATATTAAAAATATACTAAAATATATAAAAACAATGGAATATGCCCACACTATATTTGTTAAGAATAAAAGCAGATTATAGGCTCAAATAAACAAACAAACAAAAACCTGCTAGAAGAATATATACCAAACTTACCAAATATAGTACATCAAAATTGTACTTCTGGGTAGTTTATTGACAGTTTCAATGTCCTTCCTTTCACTTTTCAGTGTTTTATATATAATTTAACTGAGAATGTATTACTTTTATAAACAGAATTTGTATTTAAGCAATAATATTATGATAGAAAAACAAAATACAAGCACAAAATTTTTAAAAAATAAAAATTATCTGTAATTTTATACCAAGACGTAATTGTACTGAACCTTGTGATGTACATTCCTCTAGATATGTTTCTATGTGTTTGAGAAAGTGGGACTTTGCTATTATGAGTTAGTACGGAGAGGGGAAAAAGCACTTTGCACCCAAGATAAACAAATAAAAATACAGAATCACTCTATCTAGCAGCAGTCCCCAAAACAAATGAAACCTCATCCCTTTCCTGTGTGCTGACTTCTCTAACAGTGATAATTTTTTTTTTTTTTTTTTTTTGAGACTGAGTCTCACTCTATTGCTCAGGCTGGAGTACAGTGGCAGATCTTGGCTCACTGCAACCTTCACCTCCTGGTTCAAGCAATTCTCGTGCCTCAGCCTCCCGAGTAGCTGGGATTACAGGTGCCCGCCACCACACCCGGCTAATTTTTGTATTTTTAATAGAGATGGGGTTTCACTATGTTGACCAGGTGATCTTGAACTCCTGACCTCAAGTGATCTGCTCGCCTTGGCTTCCCAAAGTGCTGGGATTACAGGCGTGAGCCACTGCGCCCGGCCATAAACAGTGACAACTTTATCCCTGTCTTTTTTGTTGCTGACATCTACAAATATATGATGCTCCTTGCAGATGTGATAGTTGTGTGAGAAAACTTATTTTTCCACCATGACTAAACTATCTGCAACCTTGGTAATCTTGTGGGGAATTTTCTTTAAATGCAACATTCTATTTTTTATTCAGCAGGCAAATTCTTCTAAACTCCTTTGCAAAAAATTTTCAAATAAAAGTTACCTTTCTTTATGCTTTCTTTCCTAGTTTTCCTTTCTTGTATACCTAATAAATATATGTATTTGGAAAAAAGAGACATATGTGACTTTTTTTTCAATTAAAAATATATCCTGGCTATCTTTTATGTCTATAAATATAAAAGTGCCCTTTTAATGACTGAATGGTATTCCAATATTTGGATATTGGACATTATATGCAACCAGGACACTACTGTTGAGTTATGTTGTTTTGTGTTGTTGGCATTATAATAAAAGCCAGAATAAACAGACATCCATACATTTTTGTGTCTTTATCTAGGATAAATTCCTTGAATCAGACGTCTAACTGTAAGGGTGTATGTATTTTAAGGTTTTCAATATATACTGCAAAATTATCCTCCAGAAAGATACACTTAAAATTCTCCCAGCAGTACATCAACCCTGTTGAGAAGTGACCTTCTCAACACTAGGTATTAGTGCATGTTTTGGTATTGATCAATAAGATAAGCTTAAATGGTATTTTATTTACATATGCACTTATTAGAAATATGAACTATTTCTTCATCTCTTTCCATTTGTATTTTTTATTTTGTGAATTGAATGTTTATAACTTCTCCAGCTTTTACATTGAGATATTCATCTTATTCTCATGTATTTATGTGTCCTTTGTATTTTAAAGATATTATTTGTCATATATTGTTATCCAGTTTTTTGAAATTTCTTTTTTCAAAATTTTATTTATAATGCTTTGGGTGTGCATTGTAATTAAAAAGAAGTTTTAAATCCAGCTATTGTTTCCTTTATGGCTTTCTGCCATTGGTGTTATATTTGGAAAAGTTTTTTTAATACCTTTAAGTTACATGAGTTTTCACTTACGACTCTGTGAGTTTTAATATTTAATTTGCAAACTTGTAAATCTTTTTTTTTTTTTTGACACAGAGTCTTCCTGTCGCACAGGTTGGAGTGTGATGGCATAATCTTGTCTCACTGCAACCTCCACCTCCCGGGTTCAAGCGATTCTCCTGCCTCAGCCTCCCAAGGAGCTGGGACTACCAATTTTTGTATTTTTTGTAGAGACGGGGTTTCACCATGTTGGCCAGGCTGGTTTTGAACTCCTTACCTCAAGTGATCCACCCACCTCAGCCTTCCAAAGTGCTGGGATTACAGGCATGAGCCACCACATCCAGCCGTAAATCTTTATTTCTAAATAACATACATATCCTGGTTTTTCTTGATTCTTCAATTTTAGATAAATCGGGCACAAATTTTATGCACCTCCTCAGTCCCTTGGCCACCTCTTTGCCTTACCTACTACCACTGGCCAGTTCTGCCACTTGGGACTAACTGGTCACTTGCCTTGGGAATGTCAAAACCTTCCCTGTGGGCACAGCTGCACAGCCAGGTCAGAGTTTCTGGCTCCTCCCTCTATTTCAGGACTTAGATGAAGCACCACACTGTACAGCATGGTTCCTGCCATCCCTGGCAGCTTCCAAAGAGGCCAAATGATACCATCTGGATGTGCAGAAGAGTGAACTCCCATGGAGTGAACTTTGACCAAGGGAAAGCAAGAGACGGGAGGGATCTGAGCACATAAACTCCCTTGCCTTCCTCCTCAGAGATTACTGGGAAATATGGTCACTCCTTGCAACCTATCTAAAAAAAGTCTTGCATGCTGTGTGGATCTACCTGGCCACCAGCCTGTTTTGTCTCTGGAAGTATGTCAGTCTATCTCTCGATCTCTTCCCTTGCTTCACATTCCTTTTGTGCTCATTCTTGATTCCCAAGTCGTGTGGCTCTCAAATAAGTCACCAAAACTTTCCGTCTTGCCTTGGGCCTTGTTTACTAGGAAAGCCTCCCACTGCTTCTCACCCTCTGCCTCCTCCTCTTTGACCTTCTTCCTAGAATGTTCATCAGCTTTCTTTTCCAAACTTTCCACCGAATTTTTAAAATTCATGTTGACATTTTTTAAAGACCTTTTTTAGTCTCAAAAGTGTCCTTTCTTGTAGTATTCTGCCTTTATTTCACTAATGCAATATCTTTTCTTATCTCTCTGAAGATACTGATAGCCTCTTTAAAATTTTATTCTGCTTTCTGCCTTGTCTGTTACCTGAGTTTCTTTTTGATCTATTTTAACTCTTTTGTATTGAATAGTTTCACATTAAGATATTTCCTTAAATATATAATGATTCTTAATCACTCATTAATTTTTTTACTTTTAAAAAGCTGATTGGAAGGTTTGTGTTTGTGAAAGGCTTATAGAATGGTGGCCCTCGGGCCAGGTGCGGTGGCTCACGCCTGTAATCCCAGCACTTTGGGAGGCCGAGGTGGGTGGATCACGAGGTCAGGAGATCGAGACCATCCTGTCTAACACGGTGAAACCCCATCTCTACTAAAATACAAATAATTAGCCGGGTGTGGTGGCAGGCACCTGTAGCCCCAGCTACTCAGGAGGCTGAGGCAGGAGAATGGTGTGAACCCGGGAGGTGGAGGTTGCAGTGAGCCAAGATCACGCCACTGCACTCCAGCCCGGGCGACAGAGTGAGACTCCATCTCAAAAAAAAAAAAAAACAGATACATTTCTGGTGAGCCAAGATGGCCGAATAGGAACAGCTCCGGTCTCCAGCTCCCAGCCCGAGCGACACAGAAGACTGGTGATTTCTGCATTTCTGCTTGAGGTACTGGTTTCATCTCACTAGGGAGTGCCAAACAGTGGGTGCAGGACAGTCGGTGAAGCGCACTGTGCGCGAGCCGAAGCAGGGCGAGGCACTGCCTCACTCGGGAAGCGCAAGGGGTCAGGGAGTTCCCTTTCCTAGTCAAAGAAAGGGGTAACAGACGGCACCTGGAAAATCGGGTCAGTCCCACCCTCATACTGCGCTTTCCCAACGGGCCTGGAAAACGGCACACTAGGAGATTGTGTCCCGCACCTGGCTCGGAGGGTCCTATGCCCACGGAGTCTCGCTGATTGCTAGCACAGCAGTCTGAGATCAAGCTGCAAGGCGGCAGCGAGGCTGGGGGAGGGGCGCCCGCCATTACCCAGGCTTGCTTAGGTAAACAAAGCAGCCAGGAAGCTCGAACTGGGTGGAGCCCACCACAGCTCAAGGAGGCCTGTCTGCCTCTGTAGGCTCCACCTCTGGGGGCAGGGCACAGACAAACAAAAAGTCAGCAGGAATCTCCAGAGACTTAAACGTCCCTGTGTGACTGACAGCTTTGAAGAGAATAGTGGTTCTCCCAGCACGCAGCTGGAGATCTGAGAACGGACAGACTGCCTCCTAAAGTGGGTCCCTCACCCCTGAGCAGCCTAACTGGGAGGCACCCCCCCAGAAGGGAAAGACTGACACCTCACTGGGCCAGGTACTCCTCTGAGACAAAACTTCCAGAGGAACTATCAGACAGCTGAATTGGTGGTCTCACGAAAATCCGCTGTTCTGCAGCCACCGCTGCTGACACCCAGCCAAACAGGGTCTGGAGTGGACCTCTAGTAAACTCCAACAGACCTGCAGCTGAGGGTCCTGTCTGGTAGAAGGAAAACTAACAAACAGAAAGGACATCCACACCAAAAACCCATCTGTACATCACCATCATCAAAGCCAAAAAGTAGATAAAACCGCAAAGATGGGGAAAAAACAGAGCAGAAAAACTGGAAACTCTAAAAAGCAGAACACCTCTCCTCCTCCAAAGGAACGCAGTTCCTCACCAGCAATGGAACAAAGCTGGATGGAGGATGACTTTGACGAGTTGAGAGAAGAAGGCTTCAGACGATCAAACTACTCTGAGCTACAGGAGGAAATTCAAAACAATAGCAAAGAAGTTAAAAACTTTGAAAAAAAATTATAAGAATGGATAACTAGAATAACCAATGGAGAGAAGGGCTTAAAGGAGATGGAGGAGCTGAAAGCCAAGTTTCGAGAACTACGTGAAGATTGCAGAAGCCTCAGTAGCAGATGCGATCAACTGGAAGAAAGGGTATCGCAGATGGAAGACGAAATGAATGAAATGAAGCGAGAAGGGAAGTCTAGAGAAAAAAGAATAAAAAGAAATGAACAAAGCCTCCAAGAAATTTGGGACTACGTGAAACGACCAAACCTACGTCTGATTGGTGTACCTGAAAATGACGGGGAGAATGGAACCAAGTTGGAAAACACTCTGCAAGATATTATCCAGGAGAACTTCCCCAATCTAGCAAGGCAGGCCAACATTCAGATTCAGGAAATACAGAGAACGCCACAAAGATACTCCTCGAGAAGAGCAACTCCAAGACACATAATTGTCAGATTCACCAAAGTTGAAATGAAGGAAAAAATGTTAAGGGCAGCCAGACAGAAAGGTCGGGTTACCCACAAAGGGAAGCCCATCAGGCTAACAGCTGATCTCTCGGCAGAAACTCTACAAGCCAGAAGAGAGTGGGGGCCGATATTCAACATTCTTAAAGAAAAGAATTTTCAACCCAGAATTTCCTATCCAGCCAAACTAAGCTTCATAAGTGAAGGAGAAATAAAATACTTTACAGACAAGCAAACGCTGAGTGATTTTGTCACCACCAGGCCTGCCCTAAAAGAGCTCCTGAAGGAAGCACTAAACATGGAAAGGAACAACCGGTACCAGCCACTGCAAAAACATGCCAAATTGTAAAGACCATCGAGGCTAGGAAGAAACTGCATCAACTAACGAGCAAAATAACCAACTAACATCATAATGACAGGATCAGATTCACACATAACAATATTAACTTTAAATGTAAATGGGCTAAATGCTCCAATTAAAAGACACAGACTGGCAAACTGGATAAGGAGTCAAGACCCATCAGTGTGCTGTATTCAGGAAACCC
>NW_026652285.1:57185249-57287176 GCF_009828535.3 Hylobates moloch | reverse complement strand
GGTTCAAGTGATTCTCCTGCCTCAGCCTCCCGAGTAGCTGGGACTACAGGCGCAAGCCACCATTCCCAGCTAATTTTTGTGTTTTTAGTAGAGACAGGGTTTCATCATGTTGGCCAGGATGGTCTCGATCTCTTGACCTCGTGATCTGCCTGCCTCGGCCTCCCAAAGTGCTGGGACAGTAAAATCTTAATGGTAGAATCTAAGTGGTAGAGATATAGGTGCTCACCACAAACATTGTTTGACTTTGCTCTATGTCTGAGAAATTTTATAGCAAAAAGTAAAAAATTTTTAAAGTAAAAAAAAACAGCATAGAAATGTATGTAGTAATTGTGTTAGTTTTCTATTGCTATGTAACAAATGAACATAAATCTACCATCTTAAAACAACATGCATTTTTTAAAAATCTCTTTAATTATATTTTAAGTTCTAGGATACACGTGCAGGACATGCAGTTTTGTTATGTAGGTAAACGTGTTTCGTGGTGGTTTGCTGCACTTATCAACCTCTCACCTAGGTGTTAAGCCCCACATGAACATGCATTTTTAAATCTCACAGTTTCCATGATCAGGAGTCCAGACACAGAGTGGCTGGGTCCTCCACTCAGGATCACATAAGGCTACAGTCCAGGTGTTGGCCGGGTTACATTCTCATCTGCAGGCTCAACTTAGGAAGAATCTGCTTCCAAGCTCATTCAAGCTGTTGACAGAATTCATTTTCTTGCAGCTGTATGACTGAGCACCCTTGCTTCCCACTGCCTATTGGTGGAGGCCATCCTTAGCTCCTAGAGGCCACCCACCGTTCCCTGACTTGAGGTCTCCTCCAAAGGCAGTCCACAACAGGACCGTTTGCTTCTTCAAAACCAGCAGGAAGATTTCTTGCTAGTTGATAGAGTTTGGATGTTTGTACCCTCCAAATCTCATGTTGAAATGCGATCCATAATGTTGTAGGTGGGAACTGGTGGGAGGTGATGGGAGCATGGGGGCAGATCCCTCATAAAGGGTTTGGCACTATCCCCTTGGTAATAAGTGAATTCTTGTTCAGTTAGTTCACGCGAGATCCAGTTGTTTAAAAGTCTGGAAACTCCCCTCCCCACTCTCTCACCCCTCGCCCTCTTGCTCATGTTCTCACCATGTGATGCACCTGCTTCCCTTTCATCTCCTGCCTGAGTGGAAGCTTCCTGAGTCCTCACCAGAAGCAGATGCTGGCACCATACCTCCTGTACACCCTGCAGAACTGTCAGCCAATTAAACCTCTTTTCTTTATAAATTATCCAGTCTCAGGTATTCCTTTATAGTAACATAAACAGACTAACACACTAGTCTGCTAAGATGGAGTCTTACATAATGTAACCAAATCAAGGAGTAATAATCAACCACCTTTCTTTCCCATATTCTGTTGGTTAGAAGCAAGTCATAGATTCCACACACTCAAGGGGAAGGGATTATACAAGAATGTGACCCATAGGGGGTCATCTTAGGGTGTATTCTATCAAAGATAAGCAAAGCTGGACACAAGTAAAAATGGTAAGGATAGATTGTAATCACAATGGTAAGGATAGATTGTAATCACGACTGCACTAGAGAAAAGGGTCCCACATGAACAGAACTCAACTTCAGTTTGTACAGAGATGAAGACATTTTAAAGGGAGAGCATGGAGTAGGGAGTGGAGACAATGGGGGCTCAGTAGTCAGGGAAGCAAAAACATTTGCAAAGGGTTGGTCAGTGTAAATGCTGATTGGGCCAGCTGCGTCTGCTAGCTGGCAGTTATCAAAGTCAGGATTGCGTCCTCCCATGGTCACTGGGAGACAGAGGCCCTGTTCTTCCTGATGATAGTATCTCAAAGGAATGGCTTTCAGGTCCTTGAGAAAGACACTCCTGAGTTGTAGGAGGTACACACATATCCCAAGGGACAGAGGAAAGATTCACAATAAGCCCTTTTTAGTGAATGCTGTAAGAAAGGATGATCAAGGGCCTATGGTCAGGTGTCAGCTGGAACAGTCAGTCAATTATTTTGGTAGCCTTGAGCTTTCCCAGGCAGGCACTTTAAGGGAAGCTAAAGTCACCTAGAGATGTGGCCTTGACTGGCGAGAAACTAAGTTAATGCTTGCTTAAGTCTTTTAATTGAGTGGGGGGCTAGATGACATCATTTGTATTGAGTGTCCATAGTTTTTATAGGCCAAGATAGAGGCCTAGTCAAGAAGGGGATTCAGAGGACTCTGGCTAGAGTTTAGTAAGAAGAGAATGTTTATCAGTTGAACACACTATTTTTCACTTTACTTTTTAATCTCCTTATTGGTGGTGGTTCTATTTCCTTTCTCTTTCTTAGCGGGGCTTATTTTCTACCTTTTCTCATTTACTCATCTTCTTTCCATCCACCAAGATTTATGTTTTGGCTCAGAAAAGAAATATGAAACAAATAAAAAGCTGACCACTAAAACAAAAGGTAAAGAAAAAAGGTAAAGGAAAAAAAACAACCCACAGCGATAAACACAGAGGACAGTTTCTATTCTGCGTTTTTTCTTTAATTTTTTTTTTAAATGTGATTTTTAAAACAATGAAAAGTTACTTTGATGGCACAGGGTATCATAAGAGTGAAAACTTACTTACTTAAAAAAAAACTTATTTACTTAAAAAAACTTATTTACTTATTCTAAAAAGAATAGAAAGAAGAATTTATGAAAAAGAATAGAGGGAAGCAAACCAAAGTACTTGAAGCCCTAACCAAATTAATCAGCTCCTTGAGAAATGTCCATTCCAGAGCCATCAGTAATTAATTTAATTGTTCTTATCTTGATTTAAAAGGACAGCAAAGCAATTTTTAAATAATCTATTTGTTGGCCACAACAAACAGGAGCATGACTGAATTTACCAATCTCAGAATTACATTTCTAATCTGTGAAGTATGAGTTAACAGTAGAGTAAGATGAAACATATGTAACACAGATTCCTTCTCTGTGACAGTGAAGGTCACAGGAGATACAAGGCCGAATTCAGCAATGAGTAAAGCTTTCGGTTTTGAGTGTTCTAAACCAGAGCACTGCTCTAGGGGTAGTAATTTGTATCTAGTTAGCAATCAAATGTTTATTGATAATAATGATTATTAAATGAAAGCTTATATTCCCTAATAAAAATGTTAGTTTGTGAATCTTAAAGTTTAAAAAGCACTCCTTTGAACTGTATGTGAACTTTGTAAAGTACTTATCAGTAGCACCACCTTTTATAAACGAAGCTGACCCACAGAGGGTGTGAGATTTGCCTAAGTCACAGTTGGTGAGTTCAAAACTAACATGCAAACTCCTGTCTCCCTCCAAGATTCCATTCTCTTTCCAGTCTCCCATCTGCTTCCTACCTTCTCATACATTCTTCAATATCAATTTCATAACTTCCCTGTCTCTCGTTTCTATACCAAGAAAAAAAGAGTCCAAGAATGATCTCTAACAGTTAGGGTTTTTAAGTAATACCAAGGTCAATTCCCACTGGAAAGGAATTTTCACATGAGATGCAAAGAGAACTCCTAAAAGAGGCTTCCAGCCACAGTTGTGTGTGTGAGGTGTGTGTGTGTGTGTGTGTGTGTGTGAACGCATACGCAGGCAAGTACATTAGAAGAAGCCTAGCAGCTGCCTGACAGAGAAATATGAGTAGCAAAGGGATAAATCATGCCACATGTCAAAGCAACAACTAATTTCCAACCCAAGCTCTCTGGACTGTTTTGTTTACCTAGTGCCTGCATATATTTCCAGCACACTTCTTGCCTGTTAGCACTCATCTTTAACACCACACCCCGGAGAGGGGCCTCCTTCAGGAAACCGAAGCCATCATTCATTATTGATTTTATAGAAGGATTATAAATAAACTCAACATATGGTGCCATGAACTCAGTAAACTTAATGTCATTAGAAATTCATTTTGGTTAACTTCTAGCCTAGCCCCATTCAATAGAAATACAGTGCAAGCCACCTATGCAATGGTTTATTTTCTAGTAGCCACATTTTAAAAAGTAAAAAGAAACAGGTGAAATTAACTTTAATACACTATTTTATGTAACCTACTATCTCAAAAATATTATTTCAATATAAGAAAGTATTAATAAGATATCTTGCATTATTTTTGTACTGTTTTAAATCCATTGTGTGTTTTACCCTCACAACACATTTCAGTTAAGACTAGCCACATTTCAAGTGCTCAGTAGCCATGTGTGGCTAGCACCTACCATTTTGGATAGCACCAGTCGAGACTTAAAGTTAAGAATAACCCATGCGTGAACCATAACATGAAAACTCAATTTCCAGGTAAAAGAAGAAATTAGAGATTTGAAAATCTGATTCCTGCTGACTACAGTAAAATTTGTATTAGTAACAAGTGTTCCAAATCCCTCAAATATCAGAATGCATTGAATGCAAATCAAAGTATTCCATGATCTATATATAGTGAACAAACCTCAAAAGCTTTTAAAAACAAAAAACAAAAAAAACTTTTTCTGTGTTGAAGCAAAAAGTCTCTAACTGTGGCCAGTGGACAGTTTAACCCAGGTTGCAAGCTAAATGCATTCAGCATCCAGTCAAGTCACATAAATGAATGGGAACCAGTGTGTTGTATGTAAGACAACAGAGTGATTTGTGCCAAATTAGAAAATTCTTGCTTTGTCTAAACATACTCAAATTGAAAACTTGCATAAATACCACCGTGTCAAACAAAACATCTATGAGCCAGATTTGCCCTGTGAGATATCAGTCTGCAACTCCTCATTCAACGGGACAAAAAAGTGAGCATCACAAAGAAAGGGTTTGTTTTATTCCCTGAAGGGGTAGGTCTGTCTCCCTGGTTACACTGCCAAAAACAACATTTTCTCCTCCCAATAATAGCGGTTTCTGTGGTGTAAACATGCCTCCCACTTAGAGTTTTCTGTTAGAAGTTCAGTCTTTGGGACGTCCAAGAAACGGGAAAACTTGCAGACATAAATCCTCCACTGGAGTGTTATGAAACCACTTGAAGAACATGAGCCTGACTTGGTCACTGCTGTGAAACCAAGAGCAGTTTGAGTGCTGGTCACTGCTACACTGTCCCTGCTGACCAGCCAGGCAGCTCTCAACTATGGAGCTGTGCACTTCAAGGTTATGAGTCCTTTACCTACCATCCATCTTTCTCTAACTAGACGCACTCTTTTAAAGATAAAGAATATTTCACATATACACAAAAATATGTTAAGCCATCTGTCTTAAAACAAAAAATTGGTTTTAGTTCTGAAATTTCTTGAGAATATGTGATAAGGTTTGCATTAGAATAATTATATTTGCATCTTAGAAGGATTACCAAGCAGGTAATCAAAACACACTTCTCCTAACTGCACAGATATACAACAGAGTATCCTCAAAAAGAGAAAGTACCCTTTTAAAAACATACCATACCATTCTTTGGGTGTTCACAATGTAGTTCCTTTTGACAAACTGACTTCTAATCAGGATATTGTCATCATGGCAGAAAGAGCAGCCACCTAATTTTAATTAGAAGGGAATACTTTAGACCTCATTAGGCTCATTCTTTTTAGGGAGTGTATTACTCTGCTAGGGCTGCCGTAACAAAATACCACAGACTGTGTGGCTTAAACAATAGAAATTTATATTCTCAATGTTTGGGGGCCTGGAAGTCCAAGATCAGGGTGCCAGCAGGGCTGGGTTCTTCTGAGGTCTCTCCCCTTGGCTCACAGATGGCCCCTCCTGCTGCCTCTTCACAAGGGCGTCCATCTGTGCGTGCATGCCCTGGTGTCTCTCCCTCTTCTCATGAGGACACCAGTCACATCGGATTAGGTCCCCACCCTAACAGCCTCATTTTAACTTAATTACCTCTTTAAAGGCCTAATCTCCAAATCTGGTTCCATTCTGATGATCTGGGGGTTGGGGCTTCAACACATGAATTTTGAAGGACACAATTCAGTCCATAACTGAAAGTAACATTTCTTGACAATGAGAACAGCTAACATTCATTGAGCATTTCTTACATGCTACCAACCATAATCAACACTTTACATGTTTTAACTCATTTCATTCTCACAACACCTCCATGAGCTAGATCTTTGATAATCCCCATTCTGCAGGTGCAAAGGTTGAGGCAGAAAGATAAGTAACCTGCCCAAGGTCTCATGGCTGCTAGTAAGTGGCAGGGCATGAATGTGGACACCTTAGCTCCCAAAACCAAGCATTTAGCCAATTTATAACAGATAAAAATGTTTTTACCAGCAGAGAATCTGCTACTCTGAAATGGTTACCAACGGTCTGGTATCCTGTCTGTTATGGATTAAATTGTATCCCCCAAAATGTATGTGTTAAAACCCTAACCCCCCCAATGTGACTGTATTTGGAAACAGGGCCTGTAAAAAGATAATTAAGGTTAAATGCCATCATGAAAATGTGGCCATAATCCAACAGGACTGGTGTTCTTATAAGAAGGGAAGAGATACCACAGAAGAAAGGCTATTTGAGGCCTCAGGGAGAAGACAGACATCTGCAAGGCAAGTAGAGTGGCCTCAGGAGAAACTAAATTTGTCAACACCTTGATCTTGGACTTCAGCCCCCAGAACCTTGAGAAAATAAATTTACGTTGTTTAAGCCGTTTGTGATATTTTGTTATGGCAGCCTGAGCTGACGCATACACTGCCTTAATCCCTTTGTCAAGAGCTAGTGTGGTAAGGGTATCTGATTATCACAGATAACCTTTAAGAGTCTGATCCCAGGAGATTGTCAAGTCAGTAAAAATTCTTGAAGAAAGGGGCTTCTCAGGACACTGGACCCTGGAGTTTGAAACATTTTATAGAAACCTTTAAGCCCTGCTTTCCATACCCAAGTAAGGATATGAGCTTCTAGATTCTGCCTTTGCATTAAGAGTTAGGAGAACTTGGCCAGGTGCAGTGGCTCACACCTGTAATCCCAGCACTTTGGGAGGCTGAGGTGGGTGGATCACCTGAGGTCAAAAGTTCGAGGCCAGCCTGACCAACATGGTGAAACCCCATCTCTACTAAATACAAAAATTAGCTCAGTGTGGTGGCGGGTACCTGTAATCCCAGCTACTTGGGAGGCTGAGGCAGGAGAATCACTTGAACCCAGGAGGCAGAGGCTGCAGTGAGCCGAGATTGCACCATTGCACTCCACCCCGGGCAACAAGAGTGAAACTCCATCTCAAAAAAAAAAAAAGAATTAGGAGAACCTAATGTTTGTAAATTTAATGAAAGAAGAGGCCTGTAAGTTAAGAGTATAGTTTCCGAGAATAAAAAGGAAGTGGCAAAACAAGAATGGAACTTTTTGAGCTTGTTAAGACCCTAACTCACAGGAACCATACCCCTGCCTCCCAGCATGTTCCTTAAGAGACCTATCCCGTTAGGAATGTTGGAGCTCACAGAAAGCTGTGCGGAGATAAACTGCATCTGATCTCACCCAACATAATGACCTCACTTCCAATAAAATGTATAATTCTTTGCTGGTTAAGTTGGGCATTTACTTTAAAACTTAAAATGCTTGTGGGTGTGTACTTTCTTCTGACAAATGTGAACCCACCTGACACCCTGTGGAATTGAACTGTGTTTATATTTTAAGCAACAGCCCTCACAAATGACAAATGTTTGAAAAACAAAAAAAACTCATACAAAGTGTTAAACCTGCTGTAATATAAAAATGGGATATATGCTGTTATCTATAAAATTCTAATATCTTGCATTTCTTGACAAATTTTATCAACAGTATCTTATATTGTTGTTTAAACAGTCTAGTAACCTGGCTTCCATTGAAAAGATAGACAAACCAGAGAAAGACCCAGTATAGACCAAGGAGAAAGACTGCAGTCTGAAGTAAGAGTGTTCACACATTTATTCAATGCATTTAATCACCAAGCTTTATTAACAGCCTGTTATGTGCCTCTGTGCTGGGTACAGCCAGACTGAGTTGAACAAGCCATAAGAAAAACCAAGGAGAAAAGAAAGTGAGCTCCTAAGACATGAGAGCAAGAGCAGCAAGTTCTAGAAGAAACGGAAGTAACTTGACATGACTTACTTGAAAAGGATACCCTTGCAAACTGGGTAACAGCACAGAGAAATTAAAAAAGAGAGAACAGGGCCAGGCGCGGTGGCTCACGCCTGTAATCCCAGCACTTTGGAAGGCCAAGGCGGACAGATCACCTGAGGTCAGGAGTTCAAGACCAGCCTGGCCAATATGGTGAAACCCTGTCTCTACTAAAAATACAAAAATTAGCCAGGCGTGGTGGTGCGTGCCTGTAATCCCAGCTACTCAGGAGGCTGAGGCAGAAGAATCATTTGAACCTGGGAGGCAGAGGTTGCAGTGAGCCAAGATTGTGTCACTGCACTCCAGCCTGGGTGAGAGAGTGACACTCCATCTCAAAAAAAAAAAAAAAAAAAAAAGAGAGAGAGAGAGAGCAGACAGCTGGGCTTGCAGAACACAGAGGACAACATGAAATGTTTAGGAAGAAAATCAGCCCAGACAAAAAGAGAAAAGTGGGCTGAGACACATCTAACATTCCAGGCTTGAAAACTTTACCAAATTGTGGGTAAAAAATAATTTACATATCTACTTTTTTGTCCACAATTGAGTTAATTACCTAGAGATATTTGTGATGAGTTCTATAGATTTCTTTAGGCTGCTGTAGATTTCATAAATGCTACTGTACTTATGATGGTGTTTTACCCAGCATAAGTAAATTGAAAATATTGTAAGTCAAAAATGTACTTAATACACTCAACCTACCGAACACCATAGCTTAGCCTAGCCTATCTCAAACATGCTCAGAACACTTACATTAGCCTACAGTTGAGCAAAATCATCTGGAAACACAGAATACTGTAGATTGTTGGTGATTTACAGTGGTGATCATGTGTCTGGCTGGGGGCTGTGGCTCATTGCCACTCCCTGCCATCACAACATAGTATCATACTACATATTGCTAGTCCAAGAAAAGATCAAAAATCAAAATGTGAAGCACTATTTCTACTGAATGTATATTCAGTATGTAAAACCAATTGTAAAGACAAAATTCACACAGAGAGAACAGCTCAGCACAGAGAGAGACTCCATTTGTTTGGGGGAAAATAAGAGGAGAGAATAAGAGTCTCTGCCTCGTAATCGGAAGAATTTTTCTAGATCTTAACCAAGACCACTAAGGTGGTACCTCTATGAGCCTGCAAGAACCACAGCATTACTGGGCTTGGAGTGCCCCGTTAAACAAATATGGCTGCAGTGACCAAAGATTTAGATCACAACCTACACATTCCCTTAAATGTCTGGAAACCTTTCCCAAAAAAGAATGGGTACAAACAAGCCCAGACTGCAAAATTTACAATAAGTACGTAACTCATCGATGCCCAGACACCAACAAATATTCTCAAGCATCAAGACCATCGAGGAAACTATGACCTTACCAAATGAACTAAATAAGGCACCAGTGAGACAGAGATCTGATACCTTTCAGATAGAAAATTCAAAATAGCTGTTTTGAGGAAGCTCAATTAAATCTAAGATAACACAGAGAAGGGAGTCAGAATTCTATCAGATAAACTTAACGAAGAGATTAAAATAAAACAATCAAGCAGAAATTCTGGAGTTAAAAAATGCAATTGACATACTGAAAAATGCATCAGTCTCTAAACAGCAGAATTGATCAAGCAGAAGAATTAGGGAGCTTGAAGACAGGCTATTTGAAAATACACAGTCAGAGGAGACAAAAGAAAAAAAAGAATAAAAAGGAATAAAGCATGCCTACAAGATCTACAAAAAATAGCTTCAATAGCCTCCTTGAGGAGGAGGTAGAGAGAGAGATCTGGGTAGAAGGTTTATTGAAAGAGAGAATAACAGAGAACTTCCTAAACCTAGAGAAAGATATGGATATTCAAGTATAAGGAGGTGATACAACACCAAGTAGGTTTAATCCAAATAAGACTGCCTCAAGGCATGTAATACTTCCAAATGTCAAAGATAAAGAAGGATCCTAAAAGCGGCAAGAGAAAAGAAACAAATAACATACAAAGGAGCTTGAATATGTCTGGCAGCAGCCTTCTCTGTGGAAACGTTACAGGCCAAAAGATAGTGGCATGACATATTTAAAGTGCTGAAGGGAAAAAACATTTATCCTAGAATAGTATATTTGGCAAAATTATCCTTCAAACATGAAGGAGATACGAAGATCTTCCCAGACGAACAAAAGCTGAGGGATTTCATCAACAACAGACTTGTCCTGCAAGAAATGCTAAAGGAAGTTCTTCAATCTTAAAGAAAAGGATGTTAATGACCAAGAAGAAATCATCTGAAAGTACAAAACTCCCTGGTAGTAATAAGCACACAGAAAAACACAGACTATTATAACACTATAATTGTGGTAGGTAAACTACCTTAAGTAGAAAGACTGAAAAATGAACCTATCATAAATAATAACTGTAACAACTTTTCAAGACATAGACAGTATAACAAGATATAAATAGAAACAACAAAAAGTTAAAAAGTGAGGGGATGAAGTTAAAATGTAGAGTTTTTATTAGTTTTCTCTTTGCTTGTTTGTTTATATAACCAGTGTTAAGTTGTCATCAGTTTAAAATAATAAGCTACAAGTATTTGCAAGTCTCATGGTAACCTCGAATCAAAACACACACACAAGATACACAAAGATAAAAAAAAATAACAAGAAATTTAAACATACCACCTAAGAAAATCACTTTTACTAAAACAAAGAAAGGAAGGAAGCAAGGGAGGAAGAGAGGAAAGGAGGGAGGGAGGGAAAGAAGGAGGAAGGCAAAACAACCAGAATATAAATAACAAATGGCAAGAGTAAGTCCTTACATATCAATAATTACATTGAATGTAAACAAACTAAATTCTCCAATCAAAAAACATAGAGTGGCTAAATGGATAAAAAATACCAAGACTCAACAATCTGTTGCCTACAAAAAACACACTTCACCTGTAAAGATACACACAGACTAAAAATAATGGGATGAAAAAGATGTTCTATGGGATGAAAAAAGATATTCTATGTAAATGGAAACCAAAAATGAGCAGGAGTAGCTATTCTTATACAAAACAAAATAGATTTCAAGACAAAATCTGCAAGAAGAAACAAAGAAGGTCATTATTTAATGACAAAGGGGTCAATTCAGTAAGAGGCTAAAACAATTATAAATATATATGCACCCAACACTGGAGCAACCAGATATATAAACCGAATATTATTAGAGCTAAAGAGAGAGGTAGACTCCTATACAATAACAGCTGGAGACTTCAACACTCCACTTGCAGCATTGGACAGATCATCCAAACAGAAAATTAACAAAGAAATATCAGGCTTAATCTTCATTTAATCTGACCAAACGGAGCTAATACATATTTACAGAACATTTTATCCAGTGGCTGCAGAATACATATTTTCAGCACATGGATCATTCTCAAGGATAGACCATACGTTAGGCCATAAAACAAGTCTTTAAAATTTCAAAAAAAAATTGAAGTCATATCAAGTATCTTATCTAACCACAATAAAACTATAAATCAATAATAAGAGGAACTTTGGAAACTGTATAAACACATGGAAATTAAATACGATGCTCCTGAATGACCAGTGGGTCAATTAAGAAATTAAGAAGGAAATTGAAAATTTTCTTGAAACAAATGAAAAGGGAAACATATCAAAATCCATGGGATGCAGTAAATGCAGTACTAAGAGGAAAGTTTATAGTAATAAGCACTTACATCAAAGAAGTAAAAAAACTGAAAATAAACAATGTAACAATGTATCTTTAAAAACTAAAAAGCAAGAGCAAATCAAATCCAAAATCAGAAGAAAAGAAACAATAAAGATCAGAATAGAAATAAGTGAAGTTGAAACTAAAATACAAAAGATCAATGAAACAAAAAGTTGTTTTTTTGAAAAGATAAACAAAACCAACAAACCTTTAGCCAGACTAAGAAAAAAAGAGAAGAGCCAAATAAATAAAATCAGAGATGAAAAAGGAGACATTACAACCAATACTGCAGAAATTCAAAGGATCATTGGAGAATATTATGAGAAACTATATGCCAGTAAGTTGGAAAACCTACATAGAAGAAATTGATTAGTTCCTAGACACCTACAACCTGCCAAGATTGAACTATGAAGAAAACCAAAACCTGAACAGAGCTATAACAAGTAATCATTTAAAACAATCAAGCAGAATTTAAAACAATATAAGCCATAATAAAAAGTCTTCCAGCAAAGAAGAGCCCAGGACTCAATGACTTCATTGCTGAATTTTACCAAACATTTAAAAAACTAATACCAATCCTACTCAATCTATCCTAAAAAATAGAGGAGAGGGGAATATTTCTAAACTCATTCTATGAGGCCAGTATTACCCTAGACAATGACACATCAAAAAAGGAAAGCTACAAGTCAATATCCCTGATGAACATTGATGAAAAAACCCTCAACAAAGTATTACCAAACTGAATCCACCAATACATTAAAAAAATCATTCATCATGATTATGTGGAATTTATCCCAGGGATGCAAGGATGATTCCACATATGCAAATTAAGAAACGTGATACATTATATCAACAGAATGAAAGACAAAAACCATGTGATCATTTCAGTTGATGCTGAGAAAGCATTTGATAAAATTCAACATCCCTTCATGATAAAATCCCTCAAAACACTGGGTATAGAGGTAACATACCTTAACAAAAGAAAAGCCATATACAGCAGACCCATAGCTTGTATTACTGAATGGGAAAAACTGAAAGCCTTTCCTCTAAGGTCTGGAGCAAGACAAGGATGCCCACTTTCACCACTGTTAATTCTACATAGTACTGGAGGTCTTAGCTGGAGCAATCAGACAAGAGAAAGAAATAAAGGTGATCCAAAATGGAAAGGAAGAAGTCAAATTACCTTTGTTTGCGGATGATATAAATCTTATATTTGGAAAAACCTAAAGGCTTCACCAAAAAAATATTAGAACTGATAAACAAAGTAAAGTTGCAAGGTGCAAAATCAAATACAAAAATCAGTAGCACTTCTATATGTCAACGGTGAACAATCTGGAAAAGAAATCAAGAAAATGACTTTATTTACAATAGGTACAAATAAAATACCTAGGAGTAAACCTAACCAAATAAATAAAAGAGCTCCACAATGAAAACTAGAAAACATTGATGAAAGAAATTGAAGAGGACATCAAAAAATGGAAAGATATTCTCTGTTCATGGATTAGAAGAATCAATATTGTTAAAATGTTCATACTACCCAAAGCAATCTACAGATTCAATGTAATTCCTATCAAAAATACCAATCATATTCTTCACAGAAATGGAAAAAAAACATAAAATGTATATGGTACCACAAAAGACCTGGAATAGCCAAAGCTATCCTGAGCAAAAAGAATAAAACTGAAAGAATCACATTACCTGACTTCAAATTATACTACAAGGCTATGGTAATCAAAACAGCACGATACTACATAAAAACAGACACATAGACCCATGGAACAGAATAGAGAACCCAGAAACAAATCCATACTTCTACAGTGAACTCAATTTCAACAAAAGTGGCAAGAACATACATTAGAGAAAGGACAGCCTCTTCAATAAATGATGCTGGGAAAACTGGATATCCACAGGCAGAAGGAGGACCTCTATCTAGGCTTCTATCTCTCTCCATATACAAAAATTAAAATGGATTAAAGGCTTAAATCTAAGACCTTAAATTACTAAAAGAAAACACTAGGGAAACTCTTCAGGACATCAGACAGGGCAAAGATTTCTTGAGTAATACCCACAAGCACAGGCAACCAAAACAAAAATTGACAAATGAGATCACATCAAGTTAAAAAGCTTCTGCACAACAATGGAAACAATCAACAATGTGAAGAGATAACCTACAGAATGGAAGAAAATATTTGAAGACTATTCATTTGACTAGGGATTAATAACCAGACTACCTATTTGACAAGGGAATAATAACCAGGAGCTCAAACAACTCCATAGAAAAAAAATCTAATAATCCAATTAAAAATGGGCAAAAGATCTGAATAGATATTTCTCTAAAGAAGACATAAAATGGTAAAGTGTATATGAAAAGGTGCTCAACATCATTGATCATCAGAGAAATGCAAATCAAAACCATAATGAGATATAATCTCACTCCAGTTAAGTGGCTTTTACCCAAGACAGGCAATAACACATGCTGGAGAGGATGCGGAGTAAAAGGAACCCTCATATGCTGTTGGTGAGAATGTAAATTAGTACGATCAATATGGAAAACGGCCTGGAGGTTCCTGAAAAAAGCTAAAAATAGAGCTGCAATATGATCCAGCAATCCCACTGCTAGTTATACACCCAAAAGAAAGTAAATCAGCATATCAAAGGGATATCTGCATTCTCATGTTTATTACAGCACTTATGTTCATTATAGTCACAATAGCCAAGATTTGGAAGCAACCTAAGTGTCCATCAACAGATGAATGGATAAAAAAATGTGGTACATATACACAATGGAGTACTATTCCGCCATAAAAAAGAATGAGATCCTGCTCATTTGCAATGACATGGATGGATCTAGAGGTCATTATGTTAAGAGAAATAAGCCAGGCACAGAAAGACAAACTTATTTGTGGGTGCTAAAATATTTAAAACAATTGAAGTCATGGAGATGGAGAGTAGAAAGATGTTTACCAGAGGCTGGGAAGGGTAGTGGGCAGGGGGAGGGAAACCAGTGGGGATGGTTAACTGGTATGAAAATATAGGTAGAATGACACTACCTAGTATTTGATAGCACAACGGGGTGACTACAGTTCAACAATAATTTACTGTACCTTTAAAAATAACTAAAAGAGTATAATTGGATTGTTTGTAACACAAAGAAGGAATAAATGTTTGAGGTGATGAATATCCTCATTTACCTGTTATGTGATTATTATGCATTATATGCCTGTATCCAAGTATCTCATGTACCTCATAAGCATATACACCTACTATGCGCCCACAAAAATTAAAAAGAGACTATGAATGAAAAGCAGGAACACATGGGTTGTATTGCTGTGGACAGAAAAAGTCATGTTTTGTATGATGCTGACAAGTCATGAGTCACTGGGTACACCCAGGAAGATAATAAGTTTCCGGAGGCAAGAAAGCACTTGGGGAGAGAAAACTGCTTCTGCCTTAGCCTGGCTAATTAGTTTGCTAGAAAGGCAAGCACATTATTCCGCCTGGGAGTCCAACAGCTGTGCGTGTCTCACTCTACCTTCTGAGCAGGCAGTAATGACCACAAGGCTGGCTGACATCAGGGACTGGTCAAGAAAACAGGTTCTGGGGCCTCTGGGACCAGCACTCCATTGTCTTCATTCCCCAAAGCTCATGTCTGGCATGCGCAACACAGCCAGAAACTAAGTTAAGCTCTGCAGAAGGCCCCGAGGTTGAAATTGTGGGAAGAATTTGGATTGACCTGCAGAAAACAATGAATGAACAAAGGGTACAATGGGAGTCTAATATCTCTGTCTATAGAAGAACAAGTTTACATATTTGTAAAAATATATATAATATTATTATTATTTAATCAACTCCCCCTATAATATGTTTGTGGTTGATTGGTTGGTTGGTTGGTTGGTTGGTTAGTTGGTTGGTTGGTTTGGGTTTGGTTTTTACTTCTTTGGACCTAACAAAGGATATGTCATATTCACTTCAGTAACAGTGAATGTGACAAACGGACAGGGAAGAGAGACAAGCAGAATGTGAAAGGGTCCTGCCCTCCCCTCGAGCCTGCCCACTCAGCCCCTCACCACCACTGAGACTCACAGCTGCAAACCAAGCAGCATGGAACCTTTCAGAAGGAGCATGTCTACCCAATGGAGTCAGACTCTAGCAGTCATACACATTTAATTTTATGCATTTAAGAGAGGCTTGACATGGGCTGAAGAGAGGAGCTCTGGGGATGTGAGAAAATCTCCTGGGGGTCCCAGAGAGAGGGATATAGAGGAAGCTCAGAGTTTGAAAGAAGGGCAAGAGAGAAGGAGGCTTTCCAAAGCTCGGAGAGGCTGGAATAAACTCCTCATCACTACAACACTCTAGAAAGCCAGGAGGACCAAGTAGAAGAGGCTAACAAGGACATGGTCAGAGTTAGTCAGGAACTGAGAAAATGAACTGCTTCGAGTGGAGGGTACCCCAAGAAGAGCCAGGCAGTTTCATCATGATGTTTGAGAATTTTTTTTAATTAATTTCATTTTTTTCTTCAGCCCACTTCAGTCTAATGAGAATTTATTTTTTAAACAACAGAAATGTATTCTCTCATAATTCTGGAGGCCAGAATTTTTTTAACAGTTTTCAGTTTGAGAATTTTTTCACAGCTAAAATTAAGAGTTGGCAGAATGCAATATGGTATCCTACTATATCCTGGAGCAGAAAAAGAACATTAATGGAAAAACTGGTGAAATCCAAATAAAGTCTGGCATTTCGTTAATAGTAAGGTGCCAATGTTAGTTTCTTAGTTTGGACACATGTACTAAGGTAATGAGATGTTAACATTGGAGGAGGCTGGGTAAAAGATACTGGGGACTCTATACTATGCTTGCAACTTTTCTGTAAATCTCAAATTATTCCAAAATTAAGTTATTTTAAAAATTAATCTTTGGCATTTTTAATGGTTAAGCACCAAAGTTATCTGATAAACATTCCAATAAGAATTTATTCATAGCCTTTTAAGTCTTACTTTCAACACATTTTGAATGTTGAAATGGTTCTGGAATATTTGTTTGTACTGACATACAAAACCAATCATCTTATTATAAAAACTCAGATACTTTTCTGGTAAACTTCTCACCTCTACTGCTCCAACTAAAATTCTAACATCCTGTGGTAGACTGCAAAAATGGCCATAATTCTTCACCCCTCCCTATATCCACACCCTTTGCAATGTGACTTAGAAATTATAGAGATTGGTTGCACAATGATGTGAATATGCTTAACACTAGTGGACTGTACACTTAGAAATGGTTAGGGTGGTACTTTCTTTTTTTTTTTGCGGCGGAGTCTCACTCTATTATCCAGGCTGGAGTGCAGTGGTGCAATCTCGACTCACTGCAACCTCCTCCTCCTGGGTTCAAGCTATTCTCCTGCCTCAGCCTCCCAGAGAGGTACATTTTATGTTATGTGTATTTTATGACCAGTTTAGAAAGAAAAAAAAGGCTTACTGATACATACATACTCTCTGTTCAGCACTCTCACCCTTTCTCACCCAAATTTAACTTCACAACAGGAAGATTTTGCACTGAATTCTCAGAAGAAATTTCTGCTGATACCAGCTTCTGGTTTAAAATAGAAAAAAAGGAATACAAAAAAGTTTCCTCTACCATTGTATACACTACCTTGATCTCAAGAAATTAAAGTTATTCTGGAAGCGTCTCCCCTCATTTCTTTCATCACTCTCCGGAAACCATGCCTCGACAGAAACGTCTTTACTACAAACTCCTAGATGTTGTCTTTTCTCTCTCTTCTTTTGCACAACCACCTCCTTTAAACCTCACCAGTGATCTCACGGTGGAAAGCTAAAAATCATACTGAATTCTAAAAGACTGATTAAATGCAGCCTTTACTAAAGCTCAAATAAAAGTATGCTTATACAACCCGCCAACACTCCAGTTCCCTGTAGTGGAGTGTGTCATGGAGTCACATTCTCAGAAACACCGACCATTTAAAAAAAAAAAAGAAAGCAAATTTTGAAAAAGCACTAAAATCTTCATGAGTTTTTAAACTCAAAGGCTAAAGAATTCACAGTTTCCAGGGATATATACACACACATATATACATATATACACACATACATATGTGTATATAGATACACATATATATACATACACGTGTATATGTGTGTTTACATATATGTATAAAGACTAAAGGTCCCAGGAGGAGGAGAGTGAATTTTTTTTTTTTTTTTGAGACAGATTCTCACTCTGTTGCCCAGGCTGGAGTGCAATGGCATGATCTCAGCTCACTGCAAGCTCCACCTCCCAGGTTCACGCCATTCTCCTGCCTCAGCCTCCTGAGTAGCTGGGAATACAGGCGCCCGCCACCATGCCTGGCTAATTTTTTGTATTTTTAGTAGAGACAGGGTTTCACTGTGTTAGCCAGGATGGTCTCGATCTCCTGACCTTGGGCAGCAAAACATCTTTAAAATCTGTTCTCTCCATTTTTGTCTTGTCTTCCCCACAAATGGCAGTTCTCAAATCCCAAACAAAAACTTCTTGGATATTCCCAAGCAGCATTTCATCTCCAACTCTATCCATTTCCAGATATGTTCTTTTTTCTTTTTCCAATAGTTGGGGCTTTTGTTTGTATATTTGCTTTTACCTTTTCCAATATGAATCTTACGGTCTTACCTGTTGCTTCTGCTCTTTCTGCTCAGATTATAAAATAAGGCCCAGGAGGGAAAGACAGGCAGAGGAAATTGTCCAAGGGCCAAAGCTCCAGTTTTCTTTTTTGAGGAGATGGAGGCTGTGCCTCCATGTGCACAAATAACTTTAGTCCCTGTATGAGCTGGCTAAAAATTGACTCTAAGAAAGTAGACATAGGCCGGGCGCGGTGGCTCACGCTCGTAATCCCAGCACTTTGGGAGGCCGAGGCGGGCGGATCACGAGGTCAGGACATCGAGACCACGGTGAAACCCCGTCTCTACTAAAAATACAAAAAAATTAGCCAGGCGTGGTGGTGGGCGCCTGTAGTCCCAGCTACTCGGAGAGGCTGAGGCAGGAGAATGGCGTGAACCCGGGAGGCGGAGCTTGCAATGAGCCGAGATTGCGCCACTGCACTCCAGCCTGGGCAACAGAGCGAGACTCCGTCTCAAAAAAAAAAAAAAAGAAAGTAGACATATAGTAGACATATAGAGGAAAATGGATAGACAACTTAAGCTTCATGGTTCATGTGAAATAACTTTTAGATAAGAGTTACATTTAAACTGTACCAAATCTATTTCCCAGAAAGTGTGGTTGTTAAGATAAAAGCACAAATGAGCATAATTAAAGGTGTTTTCAATGGAGCAGGGCTTGACATTTCTCATCCCACACAGAAGAAAATGAATAATGGTGCTGTCACCATTCAAAAACAATAATTTCTGGCACTTGTTCAATCAGATTCTCACCTTCTGATTGCAACAACACACAACCTCCTTTCTGCACCCAAGATGGCAGGAAAACCTCTTTCCCTGACACACCCAAAGGGGCAAGAGAAAAGTTCTTCCTGCACTTTACCTTCTAGAGAAGAGGCCAGCTGTTTTACAATACTTTGTAGAAAATACTGGCTGCAAAAACTTTTTTCATTTGATTTGAAATGGCAGTTGATCTCATTTTATACATTAAAATAATTCCTCAGGAGATGATGTCTGCCACCTATGCCACTCTCCAAACCACATTTTTAGCCTCTTCCTGTATACTCCAGTTATTGAGAGCAACTAATGCTCCCCTAAACCAGAGTACACCAACCTGTGTCCCACCAAATGGATTGAAGCCTCAAAAACTATTGTGCTGCCTCCAACTCAATGGCCTGGGCTGCCTCCAGCTTTGAAAAGCTGTCCACTTATCCCAGGGTACCTCATAAATCCTATCTATTTCTCAAGAGCCATCACTTTCCAAAAGTTGATAAGCACTGCCCTTTACATACTGTTTTTGGGCTCAGCTGCCCCTTCTGTCTGGAAAACCTTTTTATCTCTGTGATTTTTACCCATCTGATTTCCTCCTCCAGGAACTCTTCCCTCATTTGACCTAACCCACTATTTGGTATGTCTCCTCTATGCTCTGAAATATCCCCTACCTCCTATGCCTAGATTCCACATACATGTGTAGAATTATCTGTAGCCACTAATAAGTAATTCCCCTACTGGATATTACTTTGAGGACAAAGTCGTCATAACTGTTGCTACTCTACTCTTAAATGAAGTGAGGGGGAGTTTTTCAATAAGCCTCTGTTGACCATCTTCTCCATCTAGGGAAAACCTGTATACTTCAAGGCACCACTTAGGTCTCACCTTGCTGACAGCCAGCCTTTCTGCTTGATCTCAGCTCCAGTGAGAGCCAAGCTGTGGTGCTTTGTGCATGCTCCGTCATGGCACTGCATGCACTGTGTTCTAGTTTGATGTGCCCATCTTTCCCTCTCATTAGACTGCAGCCTCATTGGCACCAGTACCATGTCTTATTTATCGTTGAATATCCAACACCTAGCAGTGCCTGGAATAGAGAAGCCTCTAAATGAACACTCTGTTTCCCAAGAAGATCAACCATAATTCTAGATAAATCACCAGGAAGTGAAGACATATCAACGTTTTTGCTGCCTTTATAAACCCTTAAAACAAATTTCTCACTCCATGCTCTAAACCAGTGGTTCTCAACCCTAGAGTACATCAATATCACCTGCAGAGCTTGTTTAAACAGGTTGCTGAGCCCCATGCCCAGAGATTCTGATTTATTGATCTGAGATGGGGTCCAGGAATTTGCCTTTCTAACAAGCTTCCAGATGATCCTGAGGCTGCAAGTCCAAGAACTACATTTTGAGTAGCTCTGCACATAGCAAGCCATCAGATAATGCAAACAGATCCCTGCTGTGTCTTATCAAATGCATACATCTGATAGTGGACTGAATGAATAATCTCAAAGAGAAACTTACCATATAGTGATTACATATTCTAGGTCGGAAGGAAAATAATTGTTTTACACCCAGTATTCTTATCAGTTTTTGTTGCTGTTGTTTTTATCACATGATCCCAAGGGAATTAACAATCAACTGGTACCTACTATGAAAGAGAGCTGGGTACAGAGTTGAAGAATGCAACCCTGAGGTCAGACTCCCTGATACCGAATCCTGGCTCAGCTTAATCTCTGTGCTCCAGCCTTCTCTTCTGTAAATTGGGACTTCTCTTACATGGTTGCTGTGAAGCTTCAATAAGTTTATACATGCAAAGTTTATACAATGTCTGGCACATAGTGCTAAAAAAGCATTAGCTTTCAGCATCACTCATACTCTTAAACATTACTGTTTTTATGCACATTATCTAATTTAATCTTCACCACAACTCTATAAACAGCTTGTCTATGGTCATACAATTAAAAAGAGCTAAAAATGGTATAGAAATCAAGGTTTTGATTCCAAAATTCATGGAGTTGTTTTCTAACTCATTCATATGTGTGACAGCTTCTTGGGTCCCATCTGACCACCCAGATTCTAATCCTAGTACACGGGGGACGCAGAAGTCGGCATTTTAAACCGGCACACCAAGGAATTCTACATCTGATGCTGGTGGTCTAGGGATCTTTTCCATACACTGCCTGCCTTGCAAGATGAATGTTAGAATTAGCGAGAACAAGTGCAGGACAGGGCTTTGGAAACTAAATACTGAAAAAATGTCTATTATTATTGCGGAATTAAATTGTTTTTCCTCAAATGTTAGAGCTATATAAAAATAAAGAAGAAATCATGTTAGAATACAGTTGTATGACCGGGTGCAGTGGCTCACGCCTGTAATCCCAGCACTTTGGGAGGCTGAGGCAGGCGGATCACCTGAGGTCAGGAGTTCGAGATCAGCCTGGCCAACACAGTGAAACCCCATCTCTACTAAAAATACAAAAAATTAGCCGGGAGTGGTGGCGGGCACCTGTAATCCCAGCTACTTGGAAGACTGAGGCAGGAGAATCACTTGAACCCAGGAGGTGGAGGTTGCAGTGAGCCGAGATTGCACCATTGCCCTCCAGCCTGGGCAACAAGAGCAAGACTCCATCTCAAGAAAAAAAAAAGAATACAGTTGTATTAGTCTGTTTTCACACTGCTATAAAGAACTGCCAGAGACTGAGTAATTTATAAAGGGAAGAGGTTTAATTGACTCAGTTCCGCATGGCTAGGGAGGCGTTAGGAAACTTACAATCATGGCAGAAGCAGAAGCAAACACATCTTTCTTCACATGGCAGCAGGAGAGAGAAGTGCTGAGCAAAGGTGAGGGAAAGCCCCTTATAAAATCATCAAGTCTTGTGAGAACTCACTCACTATCGCAGGAACAACATGAGGGTAATCACCCCTATGATTCAATTACCTCCCACGAGGTCTCTCCCACAACAGATACATGGGGATTATGGGAACTACAATTCAAGATGAGATTTGGGTGGGGACACCCCCAAGCCATATCAACAGTGGAGAACTAAAAGCTATTGCTCTAATTTGACCAGATAAATGAAAACTAAAATTCTGTGGAATCAAACGATTTTACAAAGATTAAGAACTCAGTTTCTAGAGTAAGATAGACTTGAATGTCATCCCCAATTCTGTTTGTTATTACTGTGTGATACTGGACAACTTATTTTACCTCTCTGAGCCTCAGTTTGCTCATTCGTAAAACAGAATACCTACCTCAGAGGATTGTAGTTAATACTAAGTGAAATAATGCATGTAAAGTGCCTAACCCTGGGTATGGAACAGAATAGATTCTCAATAAGCTGTGCCTTTGTTATTCCTATAAACACCGACAGCCAGTTAATAGGAGTTGCACAGGAAAGGGAGGATGTTGTATTTGAAATTAGAACAGCTTTATCCACTGATATCAAAAGGTAAAGAAAATGAACGGTATTTTAAAATGTAACCCTACTTAGTTATGTTTAGTGTTTACCATTATCCCTCGCATGTGTGTAAATCTCTGCAGCACCACATCTCTGTAAGAACTGAGAAACATGATTAGTGTGTGCCCTAAGAGGCTCTTCCGAAAAGAGCTCTTCGTGGTCCCTGGAGTCTAAAGCAGAAATGGACATTGGCACTTGCTCAGCAACTGCAGAGAAATGAGAAACCTTCTGAGAAAGTGTTTTCACTCACTGTGGCTTTCTCCTCAGTAAATAGTCCCTTCCCACAACCATTACAAACCCATACATTCCAAAATGCCTCATAAATCACTAGAAAGATCCTGACTCCAGTGTCTCCTTTCCACGGACACAGGGAAATAACAGGAATGAAAGAATCGTTAAACAAGAGCACTCACTTGCCCCTGTTTGGTTAACACTGTCCATAAGCAAATTCTGAATCCAGGATTCGTGTATGTGTTTCTTTGGAAAACAGAAATGCAGAAGTGAAAATTAATTCTAAATGCTTAAAAAGCATGAGTTGAAATTGCCTAAACATTATATGCTTCTGGCATGTCATGAAAGTGATCTGGCGTAACATAATTCTTAGAAAACACTCCAATGCAGACAGAACAGAAATGCACTACTTGAAAAGAAGACAAAGGATTGTATTGTGAGATCAGCTCTTCTGTCAAGTGAGTAGGTGGTGCTGTTCATTGGGTACAAAGGATTCAGTTAGCCCTAATATTCTAGAATTCTAAGATTATTTACTCATATATTTATATATGTGTGTACACAGATACACATGTACATATATAAATATTACCTGGTTTCAGGTGTATGATAGAATGGTGTGATACTACTTTAAATACACCAGAATTATTTTTTTATTTTTATAATTTCAACTTTTATTTTAAATTCAGGGGGTACATGTGCAGGTCTGTTACCTGGGTATATTGTGTGATGCTGAGGTTTGGGATACAATTGATCCCATCACCCAGGTACTGAGCATAGCACCTGATACTTTTTCACCCCTGCCTCCCTCCCCCTCCCCAGTGTCTATCGTTGCCATCTTTATGTCCATAAGTACCCACTCTTTAGTTCCCACTTATAAGTGAGAACATGAGCACATCAGAATTCTCTTTCCTTAGCATTAAGTTTATTCATAAACACCAAGATGTTTCTTACCAAATGGAAAAAGGAAATTATTTAAAAATAAAACTACCTCCAAGAAGTATCATAGTATTTTGTTAGGTTAAAGGTTAGGCTAAAATCCTGAAAATGCTGCCATTGTGGAACTTGGAAAATGTTACCAGGTTTTTTAAATTACATTTAATATGTCACGCAATTTATACAGAGTCTTGCCTTGGAAACAGGGGGGAATAGGTTCTAGGACCTACCCACAATACCAAAAAGTGATGCTCAAGTTCCTTATATAAAATGAGAAAGTATGCACATGCTCCCGTATACTTGAAATCATCTCTAGATTACTTATATACATAATACAGTGCAATGCTATGCAAATAGCTATACTATATTGGTTTTTATTTATATTATTTTTATTTTTGCATTGTCAGCTCTCCCCACTGCCCCCCGGAATATTTTCCATCAGCTGTTGGTTAAGCCGAAGATGGAGACCCACCCATGCAGAGAGCTGATTTGTACTTTTATTTTGTGTGTGGAATTTGTTGTGCTTTCATTTTTTAAAAGGAGATATCCCTCTTGTAAAACTACACAAAAAAGTCCAAAATTGGAAGTGTAAGCGGAATAAAAAGGGGAAGAGAGCTCGGAATCCACCTTCCAAAAAGGCGCACAGACTGTTTATCCATTAAATCTCAGGTTGTCGCAGCTTCTTAAACAAGCCCTTTCTTCTTCCTCCCAGCCCCCTAACCCCAACCCCACCCTCTGTCATCGTTCAATACATAAAAGCTTTTTTTTTTTTTTTTTTAACCCATGAACGGGGACTGGCACCGCTGTCCAGGCGCCCGACTCTTCCACCTGCTCCCGCGGAATTGCGCTCAGGCCTGGCCTCTCCCTCTCGCAGATCGAGCTCCCGCGGCCACGAGCCCCGGGGGAAGGTGACACTTCTCCCTCCTTCTTCCCCTCCTCACTGTCCGCAACATTAGAAGAAGAAAAAACAAAGAGGGTCGGGGGGAAGCACAAGGGATCCCCTCGTGAATGGCGTCCCGGTAGCAGGTCTCTTTCTGAGCTGGGGTAAACATCCCCGTGGAAAGCGCCAGCCCCGGGGGTCTCCCACAGAAACCTGCACTCATTCCCAGGCAGAACAGGCAGCTGGACTTGGAAATGGCAGGAAAACAGAAGCTCTAACTAGGCGACTCAAGATGTCATCTTTTCCTGCGAACTGGAAACTGCACAGCACAATCCCAGTGGTTCCCAGGGACAGTGGGACGCTCACAGAATGTCCTTCTCATCCTGCGCGGCTGACAGAGCCCCTGCCTGGTGCTCGGCACAGGAGCGGGGGGAACTAAAGTGAATTTCACCAGTTTTCCAGTTAAAAGCGCCTCCTATTTAGGTTTACAGATTTACTAGCCAGGAGACACTTTCAATTTGTCCTATGCAGTTTCTGTGCTCTCTGGTCAACCTTAATGTCGAATCAACTGCCTGCCCCTGTCTCCCCACCTAGCTTCATTCCAATGAGATAAGTGTGCAAAGAGGAGCTAGACAATAATTTTAATAGCTATTTTAACGTTTGTATTAACCCAAGAGAAATACAAAATAAACCTTTAATAGGGGGCGGGGGAGAGAGTTCATTCCCAAGGCAAATATCGTGCCAAAGTTCTGACCTGTACAGGTGCCTAAGCATTTGCTGCCAGAGGTACTTTCTGAAAAAAAAAAAAAAAAAAAAAAAAGAAAGAAGAAAGAAAGAGGAAGAGGAGAAGGAGGAGGAGGAGGAGAAACCTACAAAACAAATACAAGTTAGCTGTAGTCTCTCTTAGAAGATAAATGGCACAAAATCTTCATTTTATATTTTGCACATTTTCCCCTGAATCCTTCTATAACCCCAAACTTCTCAGCAAACCAAACATTTGAACAAGAATATGATAATGAACCGTCATTTCTTAATGTGGGAAGCTGGTTTTGTTTATGAATATGCACAGAACATCCCCGCCCTGGGAGATGCTTGTGTCTGAAATGTTTAGTGAGAGCTAACCAGGTCTTTGGGCTGGCCTGACCTGGTGCAAATAAAATTTGAACTCCATGTGTACACAGGGGTAAGAAGAGAATTTTAAAGAAAAAATGTACTACTGTGTTCCAGATGGATTTGGAAGCTTCTTTATATTCCTGATTATCCAAACTTTATGTTTTCTGGAATATGCCTGATACATGAATGGAGAAGGTTTACAAGATGATCTCGAATGTTAGGACTGGAAGGAACCTGAGAAAATTATCCATTAAGCCAACATTCTCATCTTTGCAATCAGGGAACCAACACCCTGAGAGTCTGTGACTTGGAACTAAATGCATAATATAAAAACAACCCTTAAAAACAGGAAAAGCCTAGAAGCCACCATTCAGGTCTAACTAGACAGTAGCAGCACAACCATGTAAAAATCCTCTCGGCAGTCCTTCCACATTGACAGAGAGGAGGCTACCCGAGAGCCCTATGTCTATATAAAGCATCGCACTGCAGAGTCCCTCCCTGATCCTTGCTCTCTTCTTGAATACTGGCCCTTCTAGGTGGGAGCAGAGGACTAAAGCACTAGGATGCTGTGGTTCAGGCAGTCTCATATGCACCATATATACAATATGCACTTAACCCTCTTAACCTGCAAGAGGTAGGAAGCTTTGTTTGAGTGTTAATAATATATTTGGCACCAGTAATGAGAGGAGAACTGAGAACGGGTAATGAAGAGTAAACTCGAATCAAAGCAAAAGCAAGCTGTCTCTTCCTCTCTTGCAGGCATAAGCCTGCTCATGAGCAACATGAAGGGGAAGGGAGACAGAGAGACCACAAAAGGGGAGGCTTCTCCAGGGGAGTTCTATTTTTTTTTTTTTTTTTTTTTACAAATGTTAAAAGGGCTTCTTTTGAAACAGAGGCCTAGAATTTAAACCTCTACACCAAAAACGACATGATATTATCTGAAGATATTGCCTAGTAACCCATTGTGCAATCAATATTCATCTAAAAGAGGTGAGTTTTCTCTCCAAAAGAACTAAGTATTCTTATTTTTATTTTTGTTTTTGAGACGGAGTCTAGCTCTGTCACCAGGCTGGAGTCCAGTGGCGCAACCTCCGCCTCCCAGGTTCAAGCAATTCTCCTGCCCCAGCCTCCTAAATAGCTGGGATTACAGGCATGCACCACCACACCCAGCCAATTTTTATATTTTTAGTAGAGATGGGGTTTCACCATGTTAGCCAGGATGATCTCGATCTCCTGAACCCATGATCCACCCACCTCAGCCTCCCAAAGTGCTGGGATTACAGGCGTGAGCCACCACGCCCGGCCAGAACTAAGTTTTTTTTAATGTAGATTATTTTGGTTTAGCTAATGAGAAGAATTAGAACTCATCAAAAAATGTTGGTTTCAACAGACTTTTTGTTGATCTCTACTAAGATTCTTTGTTCAGAAACTTGGACTCCTGTTGCACCAGGAAATCTTTGGTTTTTGAGAAGCAGAACAGTATTTACCTGGTTTGAAGCTGTGGGTGAGGTTTCTTTTCCTCAAATGAGGCCAATGTTTCTTAGCCTGTAACACCCTAAATCTCATAAGAACTTGCCACCAGACCCCTCCTCTACTCATCCTTTCTCTTCTCTTCTTCTGGGCGGACCTGGCTGCTGGTCCTAGTTGTTTTCCTAATGAAGCCAGCTGTGTTAAGGCACAGCTTAAAGGCGTCTACTTTTGTAAATTGCACTGTCTCAAACTAATTATTTATTATACTTACTTCATCTAGAAGTGTGATTTATTCATTCGCTTTTTAAAGCCATTGACTGTGCTGATAAGCAAAGTGGAAATTAGTAAAATTTCCCTGTACGTCACATCAGTTCTCTGTTAATCTATGTTCTGAGAAAATTAAGAATAATAAACTTTTATCTAAGCACCTCAAATGTTACATCCTAGGGCAGTTACAAAGCAGAGGGATTGATCAACCATATGAATCAAAGGCAAAGATTGTGAAAAGTTCAAAATTAATAATGTTCTGTTTGAGCGGAAAATCTATCTCTTTTCGAGCATTAGAGTCATTAAATTGTACATTTCTGATTTTGCTAAGAGTTCAATTATATTTGAAATATAGATTAATTATCCTAAAAGCATTAATCAATTTGGCAAGGACACCTCAATAATGATGCAGTCTCTTTATTCCTTCAATATTCCATCATAGTATGATGTAATCTCTTTATTGCTTCCCCCATAATCATAATCAAGTTATTGATACAAATGATTCTTCCCTTCAGTTAATTCGAATAGAACATTTCTCTAGTACTTTCAGTTGATAGGATGGTAAATAATTTTTAGACTGAAAGTTGAAGTGGATTGATTAGAAGCAATTTTTTCTGTTTTGCACAATAAAAAGATGAACTACATGGTTCGCCAAGCCAATTTGCAGAGCAACCTCTTCTCTCTAATTGCTGCCAGACTAATGTAGTAGAAGCCGAGTCCTAGGAAGTAGAGAAATCCATTTACCCAGCTATGACATTTAAGTAGCAAACACAAGTAGTGGATTTTTCCATTATCCTTCATTTCAACCCTGCTACATTCCACCTGTGACCCTTATGTGCTGAGGGCAATGTGCTTTCATACAATTTGGTAACTCTGATAAGGGTCCACTTCAAAATATTTGAGAGCAGGCTAAAAACATTTTTTAGAAAAGCATAATTAAGTTCATAACCAATCTCACTAATTTCTGATAATGTATTGAAAAGCCAAATTATTTGATAAATGCTCTAATAAAAGTACATCTTACCAGAGGAAAAATACCATGTTTTCTCTATCACAAACAGCTCCCTGTTCACCAGTAGTCCCAGCACAGTTCTTTTACTTTGTGTCAGACTTTCAACAGCAAGAAGCAGGCAAGTTTTCTGAAAACCACAGGGGCTCCATTGCTGTATGCCTTTCCCAAAAGAAATGGGAAAGCCTCTTTAAATAAAATCCATATTGGAATTCATATCAAAGAAAAAAAAAATCTGTACTTTTATTTTTTACAAATCTCCTAAGACATTTGAGTCTCAGCCAGAGTTTCCCCAGGTAAATTACTATCAAACTGAAATACAGAAACTCCCAGGGATGTGTCTTTTCTATGGTATGTTCACCATCCTTCCTACTGCAAGTACTTGGAATGGAGTAGATGGCCCATAAATGTTTGCTGAATGCATCATGAGGGTAAGCCTGGTAAAAGTTAAAACCTTAAAAAATGCTTGTTTCTAAATAAAAACAGTATTTAGTAGGAATGTTGTAACACGCTACAGAGTACATGTTATATTATAGGTAAAATAATAATCAAAGGTGTAGAAAGTAAAATCCATTGTTAAATCTTTTTTTTTTTTTTTTCCAAAATAAAAATGGGGCGGTCTGGTAGTACATGAAGGGAAAAAGACAGGTTGACACTTCCCACTGGGAGAAGTCAAATTTACCCCTCAGCAATGTGGCAGTGAATGGCTTTTTGTGTGCTGTTGTTTTTGTTTGTTTGTTTGTTTTTAGATAGGGTCTCACTCTCTTGTCCATCTGGAGTGCAGTGGTACAATTTCAGCTCACTGCAACCTTGGCCTCCCAGGTTCAGGCGATCCTCCCACCTCAGCCTCCAGAGTAGCGGGACTACAGACCTGTGCCACCACATCCAGCTAGTCTTTGTATTTTTTGTGGAGACAGGGTTTCGCCATATTGCCCAGGCTGGTCTCTAACTCCTGAACTCAAGTGATCCTCCGACTTTGGCCTCCCAAAGTGCTAGGATTACAGGTGTGAGCCATCACGCCCAGCTGCAATGGTTCCTTTCAGGCTAAATAATTCCCTTTAAGTCAAATTCATTTGCCTCATTCAAGTGTATTGAGACTGTACTTAACCTGGTGCCTATCATAATCCCAAAAAACAAAACCCTATATATAAAGATTGAAATCCTGAAAGCCAAATTCTGGGGAAGAGATTGCTGCATTTTCAGTTGTATGCAGGATAGTTGCTTCATGTTAGTTTCATCACATTAGGTGAAATTATTGCTTTATGTGTTAGTCTGTTCTTGCATTGCAATAAAGAAATACCTAAGCCTGGGTAATTTATGAAGAAAAGATATTTAAAAAAAAAAAACATGTTTGCTGAATGAAGGATGCATGTTTACAGGGTGCTTCCACTTTAAGGGTGGGGAGAAGACCAAAACAGTATTTTTTTTTTTTTCCTTTGAGACAGAGTGCAGTGGCACGATCTCGGATCACTGCAACCTCTGCCTCCCAGGTTCAAGCAATTCTGCTGGCTCAGCCTCCCAAGTAGCTGAAATCACAGGCAACACGCTACCACGCCCAGCTAATTTTTATATTTTTAGTAGAGACAGCATTTCACCATGTTGGCCAGGCTGGTCTCAAACTTCTGACCTCAGGTAATCTGCCCACCTCAGCCTCCCAAAGTGCTGAGATTACAGGCATGAGCCACCACGCTGGGCCCCAAAACAGTATTTTTAAATGAAGCAAAGTCAGTTTTATTTCACTTCCCCCCACAAAAAAGGAGTTACCCTTGACCTCTAAAAAAAATAAAGCAACTAAAAGAATTTAAGATTTTTACCTCTGATTGAAATTTCTTCAGTAATTCATCACCACCACACTTGAAACCAATGCAACACATTCACTTCAGAGTTGAATTCAGAATCCGATGCCACAAAAAGCCTCAAGTATAGCATCTTCAGTTTCAAACAACCCTGTGCAATACCACAAAACAGAGGACAGTCCTTGCAGAAGATGTTATCTGAAAACTAAATGTTTTACCCCTTTATTTTGTTGCTTGCTTAAATTGCTTTGATAAGAGATTTATCTGCTAGAGAACTTTCTGATATATATTTAATAGCCTGGATATTAAAACTATCAAATTGAAAGTTAGAGAGAAAAATGCTAACCTTACTTCTTAATGGATAGCAGTCCACCGAGTCAACAATATCCTTTAAATACAAGTATATTTAAAATTAAGTATGCCAGTCTCAGGCTGAAAACAAGTTTAAAATCATGTAACACAAGCATTAAGCTTCTTCTTGACAAAGTAGTGATGTGAACTGACAACATTTAGATACTGCTATTGTTTCTGCAAAGTAATTTCTACAAGGAGGGAAATTGTCTTGGTAAGATGAATACAACTCTTTTCTCAGATGAGATAATTTGACATTAACAAGGCCTGGTTCTTTCACATTCATCTTAGTGCTTCAGGTTCTGAAAACTACTTTAAAGATGCCCAGATGTTTTTCCTAGAGATCAGACACAGCTGCATAACTTTTCATCATCAACAAAATCAGAGGCAGTAGGAGGAAAGTGTTAGGAACACAGGCATCAGAGCCACACAAGCTAGGTTCAAGGAATACTTCTGCCATGGACTAGCTGTGTCACTTAGGGCACGATAATTAAACTCTCTGAGCCTTATCTGTAAATAGGGAGAGCAGGGAATCTGAGGATTAAATGGGATAAAACATGTCAAATATTTAGCATAGTGGACATATCATGAATGATTACTGTTGTTATTATCACACAGCAAAATCCTGCATGGGACGAAGAGGTAGAATCTTACATTTAGGCCTCAAAAGGCATAATGCTCCCAGTTGGAACCACAGCTATTGTTCCTCCTCAAAATCTTTTTCAGAATATGGCAAGATTTAAATAAATAACTAATTAAACAGTCACCTGTTTCTGAAATTTTTTCATTGTCCTTTGGCTTCTGCCCATGTCTCAATTATTTCTAGATTGCCTCTCTTTCAAAGAAGTTTGTTGCATACTCTAGAGAAATATTTATTTTAATATGAGTCCAAACCAAATGTAATTAGTAAAATAATCTTCACATCATATCACACATTCCAAGTCAAATGTTTTCAAATTATTCTATTTGGCCTATTCCTCTTTTACAGATAATTGAGAAATGACTGCTATAGCAGTACAGACATTCAGGATTAAAATGTGTGTACTATCCATTCAAATGAGACAATACTTACCCCTTTAAGACAAAGTCACGCCGGGCACGGTGGCTCACGCCTGTAATCCCAACACTTTGGGGGGCCGAGGCGGGCGGATCACGAGGTCAGGACATCGAGACCACAGTGAAACCCCGTCTCTACTAAAAATACAAAAAATTAGCCGGGCGCAGTGGCGGGCGCCTTGTAGTCCCAGCTGCTCTGAGGCTGAGGCAGGAGAATGGCGTGAACCCGAGAGGCAAAGCTTGCAGTGAGCCGAGATTGCGCCACTGCACTCCAGCCTGGGCGACAGAGCGAGACTCCGTCTCAAAAACAAAAAAAAAAGTCACATCACCAGAAATACTCATAACTACTTTAAACTGGGTCATTCCCACTAGTAAGTTAACATACCTATAAAAAGCTGCTTCTATTAAAATGTGGGGTTGTGAGGGGTTTTTTCCCAGTTTAAGATGCTATGCAACTGGAACCTTAGAGAAAAGGTAAATTTTGTATAAGAAAATAAAAACAAAGAGAGAAAGAAGATGAAAAGCAGAGAGAAAAGGAACCATTGAAGATGAAAGAGAGAGAGAAGAAGGCTAGCTTATGCCTAGGCCTGATGGTGACCGTAAATTCAAGGCACCTCAGGTGGGAGGAGTAGCAGGCATCCTTTTACAACAAACTGTACCTGGCTGCTGAACAATGCTGAGTAATATCCAGGAGCTGTACATCAAAGTAAAATAAGTCCCAGAAGTTCAGGTCCCAGAACCCAGAAGGGTTGTTTCTTTCTTTCTTCCTTTTTTTTTTTTGGAGACGGAGTCTTGCTCTGTCAACCCAGGCTGGAGTGTGCAGAGGCACGATCTCGGTTCACTGCAACCTCCGCCTCCTGGATTCAAGTGATTCTCCTGCCTCAGCCTCCCCAGTAGCTGGGATTATAGGTGCCTGCCACCATGCCCCGCCAATTTTTGTATTTTTAGTAGAGACAGGGTTTCATCATGTTGGCGAGGCTAGTCTCAAATTCTTGGCCTCAGTTGATCCACCTGCCTCGGCCTCCCAAAGTGCTGGGATTACAGGTGTGAGCCACTGCACATGATCAAAAAGTATTCTTGACTATAAATTGTGCCAAGAGAATTTAAATATATTCAGTGACTATAGTCTAGGGATTTACAATAAAAGACTTACTTTACAATTGAAGCTATATAATGTAAAATAATAACTGTGAAGGTTCTGTGTGAAGTGCAGCCACACAAATGTATTGTTCTTTATTGGCATGCATTACAATGTAAAAAATGTAGAAAGTGACATAGAGGATGAATGGGCTGTTCGGTTTGTGGAAGATGGACTAAACTATTTTTTCCTAATGAACATAATCAGCTTTCAGCTAGGTAAAAAAGTCCCACAAGTGTTCAGGCTATTAAATGATTCTCACCAACCACCTGGTCATGATACAGCTAATGAGAGCGAGTGGTAAAGACTCAAGGAACTGTGAGTCAAATTACGAAATTTTATTAAAATGTTTCTCCACGTGTCTTCAATTATTTAGATCCAATCTAATCTTCCTTCAAAATTAAAGTCTGGGGTTCAAGCTAATTTATGTTACTGAACTTTTTAAAATAGATGTTCTTTCTACCTGTATGTACCATCACTGAGAAAGGGTATGGTATGTTTCCACAGCACTGTTGTTGAAACACAACCATTTTTCTAAACTTATTACAATAACGTGCAATGGAAAGAGCATTACTGAGGCATTGTCCCTGAAAACTGACATTTAGAAACCCTCCAAATTACCTTCTTCCCCACTCTCCTGCCTCTCCACTTCTGTAACCGCATCTTCAGCAGCTGTAGCCAAGCTCCCTTTCATTTCTCCTAAGCCCCATGGCAAGTTGGACATAGACAAAGTGAAGACTTTAGGTCAAAGTTGGAGAGAATGACAATAGATATTCAGCTTCTTGGATAATTATTACAGAACTGTCCCTAAATCTGGAATGTCAGGGGCCATTCAAGAAATAACCCATCTATGACATAAAAACTATCTATCGGGTACTATGCTTACTACCTGGGTGACAAAATAATCTGTATACTAAACCCTGTGACACACAATTTACCTATGTAACAAACCTGCACCTGTACCCCTGAACCTAAAATACAAGTTAAAAACAAAAAGAGGCTGGGCACGTTGTATTATTATAATAATAATACTTTTTAATATTATGATTTTTTTAATGATGAAGCTGTTTTTAAAAAACATACCAAAAGCAAAGTCCTGGTTCACAATATAAACTTAAAAGACAATGACTCTTATAGTCACATAGGAAATAATGCTTAAGTTTAATGAACGAAATAAACCAAGGTAGTTGAGACTGTTCAATATATGCAATTCTATACATTTGTTAACAAATTTAATTGTTTTGATGAATAAGTGAGCTGTGAAAGAGCTGCCTTGTAATGATTGAGATATTTAATTGATCCAGCTTGAACTAAAAGGACGAGGCTGAAACACTTTTCATCAAAACAGAAGCTTCACTGAGGTAACTTAACATGCACTGAGCTTTGTTGCCTGAAAAGAAGAATAAAAGAACTTTAATCTTAACTGTCTACTCCAGAAAAGCATTCTGAATGACGTGGGACCAACTAGGGAAATTCATGTCTAATGCTGCTGCTGCTGTTGCTAAAAAGCTTCTGTACAGCAAAGAAAACAATCGACAAAGTGAAGAGATGCCCTACAGAATGGGAGAAAATATTTGCAAACTATGCATCTGACAAAGCATTAATAACAAGAATATAAGAGGAATTCAATTTGACAGCAAGAAAAAGAATTTGATTATAAAACAATGGGCAAGACATCTGAATAGATATTTCTCAAAAGAAGACATATAAATAAATGGTCAACAAGTAGATGAAAAAATGTTACACATCACTAATCGTCAGGGAAATGCAAATCAAAACCACAATGAAATATTATCTTACCCAAGTTTAAATGGCTATTACCAAAAAGACAGAAAATAACAAATGCTGGTGACAATGTGGAGAAAATGAACACGTATACACTGTTGATGGGAATGTCAATTAGTACAGCAACTATGAAAACAGTTTGGAGGTTCCTCAAAGAAACTAAAAAGAGAATGCAATCCCACTGCTGGGTATATATGCAAAAGAGAGGAAATTAGTATATCGAAGAGATATCTTCACTCCCATAGTTATTACAGCACTATTTACAATAGCCAAGATAATGGAATCAACCTACATATCCATCAACGAATGTATAAAGTAAATTAGGTATAGATACACAATAGAATATTATTCAGCCATAAAAGAAATGAAATGCTGTCATTTGCAGCAAGATGAATGGAATTGGAGGATATTATGTTAAGTGAAATAAGCCAGCACAGAAGAATAAATATTGCATGTTCTCACTCATATGTGAGAGCTTAAAAAAGTCAATCTCATGGTGGTGGAGATTAGAATGGTGGGTACTGGAGGCTGGAAAGGAAGGAGTAGGAAAGATGAAGAGATGTTGGTAAATGGGTATGAAAATATAGTTAGATAAAAAGAGCAAGTTCTAGTATTCAAGATCACAGTAGGGTGACTATTATTAACTATAATTTACTATATATTTCTTCTATATTTCAAATAGCTAGAGGAGAAAATTAGGAATATTCCCAACAGAAAGAAATTATAAACGTTTGAGGTGATGGAGATTTCAATTACCCTTTGATCATTACACATTGTATGCATGTATCAAAATATTACATATATTCCATAAGTATATACGACCATTATGTATGAATTTTTAAAAGATATAAACAATATACAAAAACATAAAGTGAAAAGTGGCATACTCACCCCGTTCCCATCACCACTCCAAAAGGTAATCATTCTTATTACTTTCTTATAATCCTTCTGAAGTTTCTTTATGCATTTAGAAACAAATGTGAATATATATGTTTATTTACTTCTCTTTTCCCACAAAAGGTTGCATAATATATAGTCTTCTGCATTTTTTGCTAAAGAATGCAATTATTTGTGTACAAGTTTTATTTTGCCTGTTTATAGTCATACTCCCAATTAAGAAACCTCCATATTAGGATGTTCATTCTCCAAAAAATCAATCTACATAAATTCAGGCAATTCTACTCAAAATCTCAACAATAGTTTTTGTAGACTATGACCAACTGATTTTAAAGTTCATCTTGCCCTCCCTGGTGTGAAAATATACTATAAAACTACAGTAATTAAAACAGTATGCTACTGATAAAGAGACAAATAGACTGATGGGTAAGAATATAAAGTCCTCCCAGCCTAGGCAACGTGTTGAAACCCCATCTCTACAAAAAATACACAAAAAAATTAGCCAGGCATGGTGATGCGTGCCTATAGTCCCCGCTACTCGAGAGGCTGAGATAGCAGAATGGCTTAAACCTGGGAGGAAGAGGTTGCAGTGAGCTGGGCTCACACCACTGCACTCCAGAGTGAGATTCTGTCTCAAAAAATAAACAAATAAAAAGAAAAATTAGGCTGTTATCTAATATCAAACATAAAGATAAGTTATTTTATCAACTGTATTAAAGATGTCAGTATTATAAACATATATACAGGTATACCACCCCCCCTTTTTTTTTTCTGAAACAGGTTCTCACTCTGTTACCCAGGCTGGTGTGCAGTGTTGCAATCATGGCTCAGTGCAGCCTCAACTTCCCAGGTTCAAGCAATCCTCATCCTGAGTAGCTGGGACCACAGGTGTGTGCCACTGTGCCCTGCTAATTTTTTTATTTTTTTGTAGAGATGGGGTCTGACTATGTTGCCGAGATTGCTCTCAAACTCCTAGGATCAAGTGATCCTTCTGCACCCACCCCATACCTCATTTTATTGTTTCACTTTATTGCACTTTGCAGATACTGCATTTTTTAAATAAATTAAAGGTTTGTAACAACCCTTCATTAAACAAATCTATTGGTGCCATTTTTCCAACAGCATGTGCTCACTTCATGTCTCTATGTCACATTTTGGTAATTCTCACAATATTTCAAACTTTTTTATTATTATATCTGTTACAGTGATCTGTGGTCCATGATCTTTGGTGTTACTATTGTAGTTGGTTTGGGGCACCATAAATGACACCCATATAAGACTACAAACTGTTCAGACTGCTCCACCAACCAGCCATCTTCTCATCTCTCCCTCTCTCCTTGAGCCTCCCTTTCCCTGAGACACAATAATATTGAAATTAGGCCAATTTGTAATCCTGCAATTGTCTCTAAGTTCAAGTGAAAGGAAGAGTTGCACGTCTCTCAGTTGAAATCAAAAGCTAAAAATGATTAAGCTGACTGAGGTTAGCATGTCAAAAACCAAAAGAAATTGAAAGCTAGGTCTCTTGTACCAAACAGTTGCCCAAGTTGTGAATGCAAAAGAAAAGTTATTGAAGGAAATTAAAAGTGCTGTTTCAGTGATAGCACACAAATGATAGGAAAGCAAAACAGCCTTATTTCTGATATGGAGAAAGCGGTAGTGATTTCTGTAGAAAATCAAACCAGCCACAATATTTCCTTAAGCCAAAGCCTAATGCAGAGAAAGGCCCTAACTCTCTTCAATAATATGAATGCTGAGAAAGGTGAGGAAGCTGCAGTAGAAAAGTAGGAATTCAGCAGATGTTGGGTTCATGAGGTTTAAGGAAAGAAGCCATTTCCATAACATAAAAGTCCAGGTGGGGAGTGGGTATAAAAAACAAAAAAGTGCAAGGTGAGGCAGCAAGTGCTGATGGAGAAGCTGCAGCAAATTATCCAGAAGATCTAGCTAGGATCACTGATGAAGATGGCTACACTAAACAACAGATTTTCAAAGCAGACAAAAGTCTTCTATTGGAAGATGCAATCTAGGACTTTCATAACTAGAGAGGGGAAGTCAAGGACTGGCTTCAAAGCTTCAAAGGACAGGCTGACCCTCTTGTTAGAGAATCATGCCACCAGTGACTTTAAATTGAAGCCAATGCTCATTTACCATCCCAAAATCCTAGAACCCTTAAGAATTATGCTAAATTGGCCAGGCGCAGTGGCTCACGCCTGTAATCCCAGCACTTTGGGAGGCTGAGGCAGGTGGATCACCTGGGGTTAGGAGTTCAAGACCAGCCTGGCCAACATGGTGAAACCCCGTCTCTACTAAAAATACAAAAATTAGCTGGGCATGGTGGCAGGCACCTGTAATCCCAGATACTCGGGAAGCTGGGGCAGGAGAATCACTTGAACCCAGGAGGCGGAGGTTGCAGTGAGCCGAGATGGCGCCATTGTACTCCAGCCTGGGCAACAAGCGAAACTCCGTCTCAAAAAATAAATAAGTAAATAAAAATAAAAGAGTTATGCTAAATCTACTCTGCCTGTGCTCTATAAATGGAATAACAAAGCCCAGACGACAGCACATCTGTTGGCATCACGGTTTACTAAATATTTTAAGTCCACTGTTGAGACTTGCTCCTCAGGAAAAAAAAAAAAAAAAGATTATTTTCAAAATATTTCGGCTTATTGGCAATGCACCTGGTCACCCAAGAGCTCTGATACAGATGTATAAGGAGATTAATGTTGTCATGCCTGCTAACACAACATCTATTCGGTAGCCCATGGATCAAGGAGTAATTTTTACTTTCAAGTCTTATTATTTAAGAAATGTATTTCATAAGGCTCTAGTGGCCTTAGATAGTGATTCCTCTGATGGATCTGAGCAAAGTAAATTGAAAACTTTCTGGAAACGATTCACCATTCTCAATGCCATTAAGAACATTCATGATTCATGGGAGGAAGTCAAAATATGAACATTAACAGGAGTTTGGAGAAAGTCCATTCCAACTCTCATGGATGACCTTGAGGGATTCAAGGCCTAGTGTAGGAAGGAACTGCATATGTAGTAGAAATAGTAAGAGAACTAGAATTAGAAGAGGAGCCTGAAGATGTAACTAAATTGCTGAAATCTTACAATAAAACTTGAAAGGATGAAGACTCACTTATTTGGATGAGCAAAGAAAGTACTTTCTTGAGGTGGAATGATGAAGGTGCTGTGAACATTGTTGAAATGACAACAAATAATTTAGAATATTACATAAACTTAGTTGATAAAGCAGCAGCAGGATTTGAGAGGATTCACTCCAATTTTGAAAGAATTTCTACTGTGAGTGAAATGTTATCAAACAGAATTGCATGCTAGAGAAATCTTTCTTGAAAGGAAGAGCAGACTGATGCAGCAAACTTCATTGTTCTTTTAAGATGTTGCCACAGCCACCCCAACCTTCAGCAACCACTACCCTGATCTGTCAGCAGCCATCAACACTGAGGCAAGCTCCTCCACCAGCAAAAAGATGACAGTCCACTAAAGGCTCAGATGACTGTGAGCCTCAGGGATGCATGTTTATGCAGAAGGAAACTAGGAGAATATATTTGTAAAATTGTGGCAAGGAAGATTTTCTTAAGCCAAATGTGAAAAAAATGAAAGATTGGTAGACTTGCTTCCAAAAACAGAAAAACTTAACCATAAAAGACATAAACTAAGTTTTTAGGACAAATGAGAAACAGGGAGAAAACATTTATAACATGATGTCCTCCCTCATCACTTCTATTCAAGTCCTAGCTAGAGCAATCAGGCAAGAGAAAGAAATAAAATGCATCCAAATAGGAAGAGAGGAAGTCAAACTATCTCTGTTCACAGACAACATGATTCTATACCTAGAAAACCCCCATAGTCTCTGCCCAAAAGCTCCTTCAGCTGATAAACAACTTCAGCAAAGTTGCAGGATATAAAATCAATGTATAAAAATCACTGGCATTCCTGTACACCAACAAGCCAAACCAAGAGCCAAATCAGGAAGGCAATCCCATTCACAATTGCCACACACACACACACACACACACACACACGCATGCAAAACCAACAAACAAAAACAAACCTAGGAATACAGCTAACCAGAGAGGTGAAAGAGCTCTACCATGAGAATTACAAAACACTGACCAAAGAAATCAGAGAAGACACAAAAAATGAAAAATCCCAGGCTCATGGATAGGAAGAATCAATATTATTAAAATGGCTATACTGCCCAAAGCAATTTATAGATTCAGTACTTTCCTATCAAACAAGTCCATTCTTCACAGAACTATTTTTAAAAAGGCTATTTTAAAATTTATATAGAACCAAAAAAGAGCCCAAATAGCCAAAGCAATCCTAAGCAAAAAGAACAAAGCTGGAGGCATCACATTACCCGACTTCAAACTATGCTACAAGGCTACAGTAACCAAAACAGCATGTTACTAGTACAAAAACAGGCACATAGACCAGTGGAACAGAATAGAAAGCCCAGAAATAAGCCTCACATCTACAACCATCTAATCTTCCACGAAGCTGACAAAAACAAGCAATGGGGAAAAGACTCTCTATTCAAGTGGGATCTAATTAAACTTAAGAGCTTCTGCACAGCAAAAGAAACTAACAACAAAGTAAACAGACAACCTAAAGAATGGAAGAAAATATATGCAAACTATGTATCTGATGAAGGTCTAATACCCAGCATCTACAAGGAACTTAAACAAATTTATAAGAGAAAAAAAATCCCATTAAAAAGTAGGCAAAGGACATGAACAGACACTTCTCAAAAGAAGACATGCATGCAGCCAACAAGGATATGAAAAAAGCTCAATATCACTAATTATTACAAAAATGCAAATCAAAACAATGAGATATCATCTCACACCAGTCAGAATGGCTATTAAAAAGCCAAAAATAACAGATGCTGGAAAGGTTCCAGAGAAAAGGGAACATTTATACACTGTTGATGGGAGTGTAAATTAGTTCAACCATTGTGGAAAGCAGTATGGTGATTCCTCAAAGAGCCAAAAGCAGCTGATCCAGCAATCCTATTACTGGGTGTATCCTCCAGGAATATAAAGCATTCTACCATAAAGGCACATGCATGCAAATGTTCATTGCAGCACTATTAACAAAAGCAAAGACATGGAATCAACCTAAATGCCCATCAATGACAGATTGGATAAAGAAAATATGGTACATATATACCATGGAATATTATGCATCCATAAAAAAAACAACAAGATCATGTCTTTTGTGGAAACATGGATGGAGCTGGAGGAGGCTGCCATCCTTCGCAAACTAACGCAGGAAGAGAAAACCAAATACTGCATGTTCTCACTTATAAGTGGGAGCTAAATGATAAGAACACATGCACACAAAGAAGGAAACAACAGACACTGGGGTCTACTTGATGGGGGAGGGTGGGAAGGTAGAAGAGGAGCAGAAAAGGCAACTATTGGGTACTTTGCTTAACACCGAGGTGATGAAATAGTATATAAAACAAACCCCTGTGACATGTTTACCTATGTAACAAACCTCCATATGTACCCCCGAACCTAAAATAAAAGTTTATTTAAAATAACACGTATAGGTAATCACTGTACAAAGGTCAGAATCACTACCTGAGGCCCAAATATCAGCACAGGATAGTGCCTGAAACAGTCCTAAGAAGAGGCCCCATTCCCCCATTCTTTCCACCCAAGTGGAGGTTTCCAATTTCGGTAAATAAAGGGATTGTGGCAGGTGGGGGGGGAACATGTATAGCAAAAGATTATTATTCCAAAAGTAAGTTAATATTCCAGAATATAAAAGATACAAATGGCTTAGTAAATTTATGAAAAATGCTCACTCTTACTTGGAATCAGTGAAATGTACATTGAGAGAACAAATGAATAACACTTTCTTTACCCATTAGATTATGAAAAATTTTTAGAGGTTTAAAATAGCTGGTAATTTTGAAAATGCTTCCACAAATGTTCAAAGTGGAATGAAGAATTTTGTTGCAGTATTATTTGTAATAATAAAAAGTCAAACAATATGTATGTCTGTAAAGAAAGGAATAGTTAAACTTCAAATATCAACATAACAGAATCTCAAATAGCAATTTTTAGGTAGATTTAGACCCTGCTAAACATGGAAAGTTCTCCAAATGTACACTTAAGTGAAAAAAGTAACTTACAGAATACTATATACGGCATGATAATTTGTGCATATATACATATGATTCTACATGAGCATTCAAATGTAAACGTGTAGAAAATTAAATATCTCAAAGGATACACACCAAACCGATAGATACAGTGTTTGTTTTTTGGTTTTTTTTTGCCAAAGAGAGAAATGAAATTACTTCACAGGAGGAAAGGTTAAAAAGGAGCTATCTTCTTTATATAATTTATACCCCTTGACTTTTTATAAGAATGTATAAGGTATCACATGTACAAATAAAAAGTATATGTTGACATTTTTTAGGAAGTGCAAAGTAATATAACTTGCATGCATATTTTCAAAAGACAAAAGGCAGATTGGGAAAAATATTTGTAACATAAATTAAAAATGGGATTAATACTGTTCATACACAAAGAATACCTATTCATCAATTTTAAAAAGAAGCCCAATAAAAACATTTAAAAAAAAGAAGAAGAAAAAGAAAAATCAGGTGGCTGGGTGCGGTGGCTCATGCCTATAATCCCAGCACTTTGGGAGGCTGAAGCAGGTGGAACACCTGAGGCCAGGAGTTCGAGACCAGCCTGACCAACATGGTGAAACCCTGTCTCTACTAAAAACACAAAAAATTAGCTGGGCTTGGTAGCAGGTGCCTGTAATCCCAGCTACGCAGGAGGATGAAGCAGGAGAATCGCTTGAACCCAGGAGGCAGAGGTTGCAGTGAGCTGAGATCGCACCACTGCACTCTAGCCTGGACAACAAGAGTGAAACTCCATCTCAAAAAAAAGGAAGGCGGCCGGGCACGGTGGCTCACGCCTGTAATCCCAGCACTTTGGGAGGACGAGGCGGGCGGATCACGAGGTCAGGAGATCGAGACCATCCTGGCTAACACGGTGAAACCCCGTCTCTACTAAAAATACAAAAAATTAGCCGGGCGAGGTGGCAGGCGCCTGTAGTCCCAGCTACGCGGGAGGCTGAGGCAGGAGAATGGCGTGAACCCTGGGGGGCGGAGCCTGCAGTGAGCTGAGATCACGCCACTGCACTCCAGCCTGGGTGAAAGAGCGAGACTCCGTCTCAAAAAAAAAAAAAGGAAGGAAGGAAGGAAGGGAGTGAGGGAGGGAGAATTAGTAATAGAGTGGCACAGAAAAACTCACAAGAGAATAACTATAACCAAAAAGGGGCAGGGAAATGGGAAAAAAAGAATCACTATAAATGGCAAATAAGTGTAGTATATTTAAAAAAAAAAAAAGTCTTATGAATGATAAGAAAAAAGAGTTCTACGGTTAAATTTCCCCAGACCAAATTACCCAAAGGTAATGAAGTTTAAAAGGATGAGAAGCCACCAAGCATCCCATAGGAGCAGATGACAAATCAGCACCATCAGGAAATGTTTAAAAAAATGATCTTCCAAGAAATTAGGATTTATAGAGAAGAGGTGAGAAGCAGCAGCCAGGAGCAGCTTCAGAAAGAAGATGTCAGAGAGAGCAGGGGTAAACGAGATAAACTCTTCTGTGTGTTAGCTATATTCTTGGCTCCATTTTGTTGATTCTAGTATTGTTTTCCTTTCTTATTTCACTCCGGTTTTCATAGGCCATTTTGTTGTATTTTATTCATCTTGTAAACTGCCTTTCATGTCTGGAACATTTTTGAGAACAGATCATCAAATGAATGGATGATTTATTCATCAAATGATCAAATGAATGAATGGTTGAATATATTGTGACTGTTTTCAAGAAAAGAAAGGTCCTTGAAGCAATCTAGAAGGATGAGAATATCAGACTTTCTGAGTAAAATCTACTTTAGAATCACCACACAATAACCTAGGCCTCAGATTCCCAGAGAAGGGGGTGTATGAGGATTAAGTGTTATATCAAGCACTTAAAGGAGTGCTGGTCTTATGTCAGCAGAATTCATAGCACTGTTAAAATACATAGTATACCAAAATATTATTATAAGGGAGGTTTTATTATTTATTTTATAAGGATAGGCTACCTGCTATAGCAAATGAAAAAAAAAATGTATAATGGCCCAGATTCAATAGAAGTTATTTCTTGCTCATGGAAACAGTACTGAGCAGGTGAATAAGTTGGCAGAATAGTCATTCAGGGAACTCAAGCTCATAGAGTCATAACATCTTCAACAAGTGGCTTCCAAGGCTGCCCTGGGAATCACATCACATTCCAACCAGCCATTAGGAGAAAAAAGCAAGGTACATGTGGGAGGTTTTTATGAACCAAGCTGGAAGTAGTACGTATCAATTTTGAATAAAACTCAGTCATGTGACCAAACCTAACTGTACGAAGGGCACATAGTCTAGCCCAGAATGAAGAGGAGAACAAGGACTCGGGTGAGTCCCTAGTCTTTCCTGCCACACACCTAAAGTGAGACTTCAATAAGGCACCTCAATAAATTCTAAGCTCCATCCTGTGATTCTCCTTCTCAGGAACCTGGGAAAATGTACCAAACACCTCTTCAAGAATTACTTTGGTGGCTGGGCACAGTGACTCACGCCTGTAATTCCAGCACTTTGGGAGGCCGAGATGGGTGGATCACCTGAGGTTGGGAGTTTGAGACCAGCCTGGCTAATATGGTGAAACCTCGTCTCTACTAAAAATACAAAAAAAATTAGCCAGATATGGTGGCACCTGCCTGTAATCCCAGCTACTCGGGAGGCTGAGGCAGGAGAATCGTTTGAACCAGGGAGGTGGAGGTTGCAGTGAGCCAAGATCACGCCACTGCACTCCAGCTTGGGCAACAGAGATTCTGTCTCACCAAAAAAAAAAAATTACATTGTTAATAAATTCCAGATGAGAATTCCATCTCCCAAAACTTCACTATTAGAGGCTTTTTCAGAGAAGTCTCCTATTCCAATATAGAAGAAGGAAAGGGAGAAAAAAAAGCTTACCCCTGCAGTATATTTTAAGAGGGTCACTACGGTCTTCAGGGGAAATCAGAGATGAAAGGTTGACTGCGCTTGTAAATAGGCAAGATTTTTCTGTGCGGCCTTGTGCATTGTTGGAGAGAATGTCACGCTGATGTCAATCTTTGTTAAGCCACTGATCAATCCTTTGCAGAGGCACATTTTTTAAAAATATTACTTCTATTGTTCACTTGTGCCTTGCTCTGGTAAGGCTATTTCCACTCTGAGTAGGACATAAAAGAACAGCTGCACCACATCTCTTAACCATGAACCTTACCTGGCACCCATTTGGCTAAAACGAAAAAATCAATTTTTAGTTTTACAAGAGAGAAATAAAGCCTATTTAAAAGAAAATGTTTAGAATGTCTATTTAAATGCAAATCGAACTACAGCATTTACATGTGTCAATTAAAGTCCCTCCAAGAATTTTCTTAAAATATTAGCATTTGCTCATGTGAACTTTCTATTTTACAGAAAGAGACTCACAATTAAAAGCTGTTCTGAATATCATGGCAGTTGCTATAAAAAGGTAGCTCATTATTACCTCTGGTAACATTTGACTTGAGGGACTAATTTATTTTCAGCATGAAAAACATGATGGCTCCTTTACCCATCCAAGAAAGGTCAAGACTTTCAACTCAATGTGACCTCCCATGATTTTATCCCTGCTTCCACCCACCTCAGACAGAAGAGCCAAGATGAGCAGTGATTGCCTGCCACCCACAACACAATCTAAGAATATTAAAGAACTAACATTTGCTGAGGACCTACAGCGATGCCAATCATTTTCTTCTTCGGATTATGTCTGTCAGCTTCCACAGTTAACCTACAGAGAGGGAAATGGGTAAACATTATTATTCTATTTTACAGATGAGGAAACAGGCTCAAAAGAATACCAATTTACCCTCAGTCTTACAATGAGTAAATTGTTAAGTTCACAATTCAAAGCCAAGTGGATGTTATTCCAAAACCCACAGCCCTCATCACTCTTCCAAGCTAGCTCACATATGTCCAGGTCAGCTAGGCTCTTCCTAGTCAGATGCTCTTTCCTGCCTGCATGGAGGCCAAGTGCTCTTGGGGTTGTACTGCAAGTAGTGGGTCCTTTTCAATGGAGAGACTTTTGTAGGAAAGAAGAAACAGCAACAACTGACCCTGCTAAGAAACTCTACCTAAAAACAGACATCATGTCATTTGCCTGGCCAGCCCTTTAAGGCTGTCTGTCCCCTCTTCCAATCAGGAAAATTCCCATGTTATTTTATTATACACAGATGGATATGATTGGCCTTACTAGATGTATAAGACAGCATGAGAAGATTCAAGGAAAGTCTGCCTACTCACACCCACCACTTACCTCTCCCCAAAAGCTTTCTACATCTGCTCACTGATCCTGGAAATTACTTTAACAGATGATCAAGTTTTTAGTTCACAATTAGAGAGAATGATAGTAGAAGGGATATGAGGTAAGGGAGCCCAGTTACCTTAAATTCACACAAAAACTGCACCAGACAATAGCAAATCTTTTTGTATACAATTTTGACATAAGAAGAGGAACACTGACAAATAACACAACAGCATGCTGCTGCCATTGATTTTTATCTAGACCATAGCAGACATCACTAATGGAACCCAGCCCAATTTCCCTCTGAGCTTAGACACAAAAATCATCATAATACAGCACCCTAATCATAGTTGATACATGTGATTAGACCCAATATACCCATTCCAGGAATAAAGGGATGCAGGAATCTTTCTGCATGAGGAAGTGCATAAAGTGTCATGAGGTTGGCAAAGGCTGTGGAAGGAAAAGGGTGTGTTCTCCATGGTGCGTTTAACCAACTTCCCAATTTTGTTTGGAATCAGTACCCCAAGATTCACAACACTGCTCAAAGAAGGCATCATTGGCAGGTAAATTGTAAGAGTGCAAATGCTGGTGGGGGAGGGTAAAGTGTTGCCTCCTTCCTGAGTTTCTTCTGTAACAGCCCAGGCTTCCACTACCATTGGAATAAAACCAATAGGTCACAAATATTCATATGATTACCACAAAGACTGCTGTGATCGTAAATTACCTACCTTGGAACCTCAAAGACAAAACTAAAGAGTTACATATAAGACTGCCAGTTCCGGTCCAGCATGGTGGCTCATGCCTATAACCCCAGCACTTTGGGAGGCTGAGGCAGGCGGATCACAAGGTCAGGAGATCGAGACCATCTGGCTAACATAGTGAAGCCCCGTCTCTATGTAAAAATACAAAAAAAAATTAGCTAGGCGTGGTGGTGGGCACCTGTAATCCCAGCTACTTGGGAGGCTGAGGCAGGAGAATGGCGTGAACCCGGGAGGCAGAGCTTGCAGTGAGCCGAGATCACGCCACTGCACTCCAGCCTGGGCAACAGAGCAAAATTCCATCTCAAAAAAAAAAAAAAAGTGCCAGTTCCAGGTAAAACTGAATAAGCCCACTCTACTCTGTCTCACCTACTCAATAAAAATATAAAACCTGGAAATAATGCCTGGAGAAGCTATTTGAGGAATCAGAAAAGTAAACAGTAGACCAGTGAGAGGACGGGTAGATGAGTTCCTGTTTTTCCGCAAGTATCACTCAGCCTTGACACAAGGCAGGCCAAAACCTAGAAGTAGGTACCAGGAAACAAACACAGACAACTCCAGAAGAAGGCTTCAAATTTTGCATAAGAATGGTACAGGAGACTCCTAATACTCAGGCAAAGTGAGAGAAATCTCCCATTTTTCTTTCTTTTTTAAAAATTTTTTTTTCCAAAACAAACTGTATCCAGCTTTATTAAAGATACTTTTCATAAATAATCATGGTATTTCAGGCAGGATATGAGCAGACAATCATTAACAATATTCAACAATTTTCAAACTCCCTTCTTCCATGGACTACCAAAAGTCAGAAACCCACTATAAAACCCAATGAATTAGCCAGGCAGTAGCAGTGTGCACCTGTAATCCCAGCTACCCAGGAGGCTGAGGCAGGAGGATCACTTGAGCCTGGGAGGCAGAGGTCGAGATCGCACCACTGTACTCCAGTCTGGGTGACAGAGTGAGACCCTCAAAAAAAAAAAAAAAATGAAGTCTTCATCTGATGCTCTGAACAGAGAAACTTCAGAAGTTTAGAGTGAGGACTGACATTTCACATTTAGCATGTTGTTTAACAACTTTTCACGAGCTGACCTTGACTTTCAGGAAGTGAAATGAAAATGGCAGAATTTAACCAAAGATCCACAATCTAGAAATGGAGCCACTGCTCTTTTGAGGGATGCCATCTCAGTGACATCACTGGAAAGTCTAGATTGCCTGACACACTGGTAACCAATTATTTGGAGTCAGGTCCCAACAGATGTCTGGGTTTAAGGGAGTTAAGTCTATGCTGAAAGGTGGAAAGGGAGAAGAGGACATAAAAAGAATTTGTTTTTCATACCACAAGGCTTTTGTGCCAAGGTGGCAATGTGTGTCAAAGTCAGGGAATCTCTCCCTTGGGAGCCAAGAGGAAGCCTCTCAAAACCAGAGGGAAAGGTGATTTCCCTCCATCAATCCAGCTTCGGAAACATTCTATTAGTGACACATGCCCCATCCCCGAAAAACAACAATGAAGTGTTCTGTGTGCCGATAACATAGCTTAAGAAAAAAAAAGTAAAACAAAATTCTGCATTTTTATAAAACTTGATTTTAAAAAATTGTATTTCAAACTGTACAGTCACCAGAAGTACACAGTTATCAAAAATGCACACACTTCATTTGGCATCTCCAGCGCCTTCAGCTTTCTGGGCCTGCTCTGTTTGGCATCTCCATTTTCTGCAGGCTTATTCCCCTCCTTGCCAGCATCAGCTTTTCCCTTTTTCCCTTTGGGTATCTTTTCTCCCTATTCTGCAGGGGACTTTTTAGGCTTGGGCTCTGGCTTTGGAGGAGCAGGTTTAGCAGACAACCTCGCAGATCTTCTCTGTGGTTCGTCCTTCACCTTGGCTTTGTCTCCTTTAGCATCCCCTTCAGCCTTCCTCTTGGGCATGGTGGTGGTGGGACGTAGGTGGTATGCCGGCTTTGGTCAGTCTGGGGATCGTTGCCGCCTCTTCTTCTTCCCTTTTTTTTTAAATTTTTATTTTTGTTGGTACATAGTAGGTGTATATATTTATGGGGTACATCAGATATTTTGCTATGGGCATATAATGCATAAAATCACAGCATGGAAAATGGGGTATCCATTTCCTCAAGCATTTATCCTTTGTGTTAAAGACAATCCAATTATACTCTTTTCATTATTTTTAAATGTGCAATTGAATTATTTCGACGATAGTCATCTTATGCTATAAAACACTAGGTATTATTCATTCATTCTTTCAAAGTACTTTTTGTATCCATTAGCCATCCCCACCTGCCCCCAATCCCTCACTACCCTTCCCAGCCTCTGGTCACCATCCTTCTACTCTCTATCTCCATGTGTGCAATTGTTTTGATTTTTAGATTCCACAAATAAGTGAGAACATGCAATGTTTGTCTTTCTGTACCTGGCTTATTTCACTTAGCATAATGACCTCCAGTTGCATCCATGTTTTTGCAAATGACAGGATCTCATTCTTTTTAATGGCTGAATAGTACTCTATTGTGTATATATACCACATTTTCTTTAGCCATTCATCTGTTGATGGAAACTTAGGTTGCTTTCAAATCTTGGCTATTGTGAACAGTGCTGCAACAAACATGGAATTGCAGATATCTCTTTGATATATTGATTTCCTTTCTTCTGGGTATACACTTCTTGTATACACCCAGCAGTGGGATTGCTGGATTATATGGTAGCTCAACTTTTAGTTTTTTGAGGAACCTCCAACTTTTCCGCAGTGACTATACTAATTTACATTCCCACCAACAGTGTATGAGGGTTCCCTTTTCTCCACATCCTCTCTAGCATTTGTTATTGCCTGTATTTTGGCTATAAACCATCTTAACAGAGATAAGATGATATCTCATTGTGGTTTGATTTGCGTTTCTCTGATGATCAATTTTGTTGAGCACCTTTTCATATATCTATTTGTCATTTGTATGTCCTCTTTTGAGAAATGTCTATTGAGATCCTTTGCCCATTTTTTAAATGGATATTAGATTTTTTCCTATAGAGTTGTTTGAGCTTCTTATATATTCTGGTTATTAATCTCCTGTCAGATGTGTAATTTGCAAATATATTCTCCCATTCGGTGGGTTGTCTCTTCATTTTGTTGATTGTTTCCTTCACTGTGCAGAAGCTGGGATCTCATTTGTCCATTTCTATTTTGGTTGCCTGTGCTTGTGGGATATTTCTCATGAAATCTTTATCCAGACCAATGTCTTGGAGAGTTTCCCCAGTGTTTTCTTTTAGTAGTTTCATAGTTTCAGGTTTAACTCTTTAATCCATTTTGATAAGCCTTTAATCCATTTTGATTTGATTATTTGATTCGAATCAAAAACCTTAGAAATTTGCCTGATGTTCTATTCTACTGCAGTCAAGCTGGCACTTAAACCATAATATAAAGTCCTCCCACTCTCCCTCCTCTTTTCCATAGCAGAGGAGCCTCTCCCTGTAGCCACTGCCATCAAGTTTCATTCTGCCAGGCCACCGCCGATGTTCATTTAAAACCCAAGGATTCTGCAGTCAGCTTGTGGTGAATGCTGCCAGGCCTGGGACTCACCCTTCAGGGAAGTGGGTTCCCCTCTGCTTCAGGGCAGGTCCAGAAATGCTGTCCAAGAGCCTAGGCCTGGACTCGGAGACCCCAAGAACCCACTTGGTGTTCTACTTCACTGTGGCTGGTACCTAAGGTGTAAGACAAAGTCCCTTCACTTTTCCCTCTGCTTTTCTCAAACCAAAGGAGTCTTTCTCATAGCCACTACAGCTAGGAACGTGCTGGGTCACACCTGAAGTCAGCATATCTAGAGCCCAAGGCCCACAGCATACTATCTGGGTATCACTGCTGGTTATTCAGGGCCCAATTGCTCTTTGGTCAGGAGGTAATACATCCTGCTAGGACTGGGTCCTTCCTTCAAGGCAGCAGGCTCCCTTTTGGCCCAGGGTGTGTCTAGAAATGTAATCCAGGAGCTAGGGCCTGGAACGGGGCCCTCATAGCTCTGCGCAGTGCCCTCTCCTACTATGGCTGAACTGCTATCCAAGATGCAAGACAAAGTCCTCTCTACTCTTCACTCTCCACCCCTTAAGCAGAAGGAAGGAGACAATGTCATCGCTACAAGCTGCACTGCCTGGTGTTAGGGGAGGGACAGTGCAAGCGCTCCTTTAGCTGCCCTGACTGGTGTCTTCCTAGGTCACGTGCCACTTTAGTCCTGTGGCTCTGAGCCCAGCGTAGCACTAGGAGTTGCCTAGGATTTGCAGTTCTTGTGTCCTAGACTGCCTTTCAAGTTTACCTATGACCCCAGAGCACTTTGGGCCCCAGTGGCCAAGCTTGCCAAGAAACTTGAGGTCCAGCCAATGGGATGAGTGGTTCCCCTCTGGCTAGGACTGATCCAAGTTCTCCCTCTGTGCACTGGCACTGGCTGAGCCCAGCACGGCTTTATTCTCTGCTATGACAAGGCAGTACTGAGTACATTGTAAAGTCCCCTAGTCACTGCTCTCCCTCCTCCAAGGGCACAGACTCTCCACACTACAAGGCTGCTGCCAGGGATGGGAGAGGCGTGGCGTCAGCATTTCAAGATTTTCTCTCCTGCCCTCTTCAATGCCTCTTTCAATGATACGAAGTTAAAAACAGATACTATGATTTCTCACCTGATTTTTGGTTCTTATGATGGTGCTTTTCTATGTGCAGATAGTTGCTAAAATTTGGGTTCCTGTGGGTGGTAGGAACAATGTAGGCTTGTAGTCCGCCATTTTTCTCCGCCTTCCCATTTTTTTTTCTTTTACAATCTCCATGCTATCACGTCCCAGCCACCAGAAATCCTCCATTGGTGGCAGTGGTGGCATTAATGGCAGCAACAGCAGCAGCAGCAGCAGGGTCCACAGGCACCTAAAACTTTGTAGAATGGAAACTTTGTTCTCTCCTCAGAGAAGCTATGGTCTCAAGAGGATGGATCAACTCAAACAGGAGTTGATTTTTTTCTTCTCTTACCTCCTACTGCTTGGCCCCAGATGTGGGTACAATTATGAGACTTCTGTGGCAAACTCTGATAACAAAAGTTCCAGCTTTCTGCCTAAAAAGACAAAAATAGGGACAGTGAACTGGAAAGGACCACAAAGATCATAGAAAGGAAGGAGCTCAGGAAAGTGACCACATGAAGTTGTTTATGAACTCATGGACTCACTCTCAAACTACACATGTGGGATATCATAGACTTGAGAACTAAACTATAGGATAGACCACTGCTCAGGTCTCAGACTGACCAATGGATGCTGCACACATGAGACAGACTCAAATAGCACTTCAAAACCTTTGAAAGCAGAACTGACATTGAAACCACAACCCATAGAAGAAAGGTCAGAACTTACAGCCTGTATCCAAATGAGTGAATTGCCTACTAAAGCAAGAAGACCAACGTTATCCATAGGATTTAAACAAGACCTAGAGTCTCATAACATATTATCATATTATTCAAAATTTCCAGGATATAATCCAAAAGTAATAAGCATATAATCAGGAAAATCTCAACTTAAGAAAACATGATTAACAGACACAAACATCAAGATTACACACATATTACAAGTATCTGAGCGAGATTATAATGCAGCTAATGCAAAAGTGCTCCAAGAAGTATGACAAACACTCTTAAAGCAAACAGAAAGAAAATCTCAGCAAAAAAATAAAAAATAGAAAGAAGAACCAAATGGAAATTTTGGGGCTAATAAATACAATAGCCAAAATTTTAAAACTCACGGAAAGAGCTTAATAGCAAATAAAGATGAGAGTTGAATGCATCAGTGAACTTGAAGATAGACCAATAGAAATTGTTCAACAATAGAAAAAAAAATTAAAAATATAATTGAGTGGAGCCTCTGGGACCTAATGTACTATACAAAAAAGCCTAATATTTGTGTTATAGGAATCTCATCAGGAAAGGAAAAAGGGTGTGGGGCTAAAAAAATATTTAAAGAAATAGCAGCTACAAATTTACTACCTTTGGTGAAAGACATAAAACATAAAACTTACAGATTCGAGAACCAGTAAGCCCCAGTCCCAAAAGAAAGACATGCCCAAACACATCATAATCAAATTGCTCAAAACAAAAAACTAGGCCAGGCAGGGTGGCGCACACCTATAATCCCAGCATTTTGGGAGGCTGAGGCGGGTGGATCACCTGAGGTCAGGAGTTCGAGACCAGCCTGGCCAACATGGCGAAATTCTATCTCTACTAAAAATATAAAAATTAGCTGGGCATGGTGGCATGCGCCTGTGGTCCCAGCTTCTTGGGAGGTTGAAGCAGGAGAATTGCTTGAACCCGGGAGGCAGAGGTTGCATTGAGCTGAGATTGCACCACTGCACTCCAGCCGTCAAAAAAAAAAAAAAAAAAAAAAACCTAAAGACAAGGACAACAGTGCATTACTTATAGGGGAATAATGATTCAAATAATTCCAGATTTCTCGCTGGAAATCTGGAGGCCAGAAGTAAAATGACATTTTTTACAGTGCTGAAAGAAAATAGCTGTCAACACAGAGTGAAATATCCATGAAAATATCCTTCAGAAATGACAGGTTTTTTAAAAAATAGATAAATAAATAAATAAATGAAGGACATCTCAGGCAAGAAAAATCATGAGAATTTACTGTCACAGACCTACTCTAGAAGAATTGCTAAAAGAAATTCTTTAGACAGAAGGAAAATGATACCACAAGGAAATGTGCAACATTAAGAATGAAGAAAGAGCAACAGAAATGTTAAATATCTGGTTAAGTATAATAGACAAATCTTCTCCTCTTGAGATCTTTAAAATATGTGTGACAACCAAAAGCAAAAATTATAACAATATCTGATGAGGTTTTTATTGTATGTAAATGTATTAGATAAGACAACTATGACAAAGATTGTGGAGAAAAAAGAGATGCATATGGTGGCAAGATTCTACATTTCACTCTGTGCCAGGGGTCCCTATGACCACACTCAGGTTCATTGATTTGCTAGAAAGATTCACAGAACTCAGAAAAGTTGTTAATGATCATGGTTACAGCTTATTACAGCAAAAGGATACAGATAAAATCAGCAAAGGTGAAAAATGCATGGGGCAGAGTTCAGGAGAAACCAAGAGCAAGCTTCCAGTTGTCTTCTTAATTTTCCCCACAATGATGTGTGAAAACACATATGGCTGACTGCCAACCAGTGCCAGGATTTGGTGTCCAGGATTTGTTTTGGGGGTTGGCCACATAGGCATGAAACATCCATATGACAAACCTTACTCAGTCTCCAGCTTCTACAGAGGTCAAACGGATACAACGTGGACAAGGCCCCAGTCATAAATCACATTGTTGACATAAACTATCTGGCAAGGCCCAAGGCCCAGGTATAGATACTTCTATCAAACAGGATATTCAAAGGGCTTAGAGATTACCTCCCAGAAGCTGGTCAAAGGCCAGGCCTTTTTTGGGAATGTTCAGGCCTTGAACATTCCAAGCCTGATAAATTAATCCTTTACTGAACGTACTTGAAGAGGTATAATATTGATTCTAAGTAGAATGTAATGAGTTATGTTATTATATATTATTATAATGTTATATTATAATCCCTAGATCAACTACTAAAAAGAAATACCAAAAAATGGTCAAAGGCACAATGAATAAATTAAATAGAATACTAAAATTTGTTCAACTATCCCCAGAAAAGAAGCTGAAAGGGAAATAGAGAAATAAAAATCAGAGGAAAAACAGAACACATATAATAAAATGGTAGCTTCAAATTTAGATATTTCAATAATTACATGTAAATGCTAAATTAAGTGTAAATATTCTAACTATATCAATTAAAAGACAGAGATCAGAATGGATATAAATGGATTTAGAAGTCAATAAAAACATGAGATCACATGCTGCCTACAAGAAATGCACCACAAATATAATGATATAGGTATGTTAAGTAAAATAATGGAAAGAATATGCCATTCAAACATGAATTAAAAGAAAGCTGGCATGGCGTTATTAGTAACAGACAAAGTAAATGTTAAAGCCAGGGATAAAGAGACATTATACGATGATAAAAGGGTCAGTTCACCAAAAACACATAACAATCCTAAATGTGTATGCACCTAACAACAAAGCAGGCTGGGTGCAGTGGCTCACACCTATAATCCTAGCACTTTGGGAAGCCAAGGTGGGCAGATCACCTGAGCTCAGGAGTTTGAGACCACCCTGGGCAACATGACAAAACCCCATCTCCATGAAAAATACAAAAATTAGCCAGATGTGGTGGTGCACACCTGTAGTCTCAGCTACTTGGGGGGCTAAGAGCAGGAGGATCACTTGAGCCTGGGAGGTTGAGGCTGCAGTGAGCTGTGTTCACACCACTGCACTCCAGCCTGGGTGACAAAGTGAGACCTTGTCACAAAACAAACAAACGAACAAGTAAAAAACATAAAGCTTCATGAACTAAAAAGTGAGAGAACTAAAAGAAGAAATAGATACATCCAAAATTATAATTGGAGACTTCTATACTCCTCTCTCATTAATCAACAGAACTAGTAGATATAAAATTAGCAAGGATATAGAACAGAACAATACTATCAACCAACTAAATCTAATTTCATTATAGGACATTTCATTCGTCAGGTAGATTGTACATTTTTTTCAGATACTTATGAAACATTCACCAAGACAGAGTGTATCCTATAGATTTCAAAGAGTTGTATCATGCAAAGTATGTTCCCTGACTGTAATGGAATTAAGCTAGAAATCAATAATAGGAAGATAACAGGAAAATCTACAAAACACTTGGAAATTAAACAATATACTTCTAAATAATCCATGGGTCAAAGAGGAGTTATCAAGGGAAATTAGAAAATATTTTTAACTGAATAAAATAAAACTACAATATATCAAAAATTATGGAATGAAATTAAAGGAGAGATTAGAGGGAAATTTAAAGCATTAAATGCTCACATTAAGAAAGAAGGTCTCAAATTAGTTCATTTAAGCTTCTACCTGGAACAAAATAAATCCAATGCAAGGACAAGAAAGAGGATAAAAAAGTTAAAAGCAACAATCAATGAAACGGAAAAAAGAAAAACAGTAGAGAATATTACTGCAACAAAGAGATAGTTCCCTTTAAGAGATCAACACGATTGATAATCAGTCTCCATCAAGACTAAAAAAGAAGATCAATAAAACGGATAAACCTGATATGGTCTGGATTTGTGTCCCCACCTAAATCTCACGTAAAATTGTAATCCCCATGTGTTGGAGGAGGAGCCTGGTGGGAAGTGATTGGATCCAGAGGGTGGATTTCCTCCTTGCTGTTCTCGGGTTAGTGAGTGAGTTCTCACGAGATCTGGTTGTTTTAAAGTGTGTAGCACCCCCATCCTCACTCTCTCCTCCTCCTGCTCCAGCCATGTAAGGCATGCCTCCTTCCTCTTCACCTTCCACCATGATTGAAAGTTTCTTGAGGCCTCCTCAGCCATGCGTCCTGTATAGCCTGCAAAGCTGTGTGAGCCAATTAAACCTTTTTTCTTTATAAATTACCCAGTCTCCAGTAGTTCTTTTTTTTTTTTTTTTTTTTTTGAGACTGAGTCTTGCTCTTTCACCCAGGCTGGAGTGCAGTGGCACGATCTCGGCTCACTGCAGGCTCCACCACCCGGGGTTCACGCCATTCTCCTGCCTCAGCCTCCTGCGTAGCTGGGACTACAGGCGCCTGCCACCTCGCCCGGCTAATTTTTTGTATTTTTAGTAGAGACGGGGTTTCACCGTGTTAGCCAGGATGGTCTTGATCTCCTGACCTCGTGATCCGCCCGCCTCGGCCTCCCAAAGTGCTGGGATTACAGGCGTGAGCCACCGCGCCCGGCCTCCAGTAGTTCTTAATAGCAATTAGAGAACAGACTAATACAAACTTGTAGCAACACTGACAAAGGAAAAAACAGAGAAGTCACAAACTACTAACATCAGGAATAAAAAGGGTGACATACTGTAGAAATTAAAAGAATAATAAAAGGATGTTGCAAACGATTCTACACACATAAATTCAATAACAGATAAGATGGAGCACTTCTGCAAACCACAAACTAACAACTCACTCAAGATGAAACAGAAAACCTGGAAAAAATGGAATTAGGAGTTAAAAATCACCTGAAAAAGAAATCTTCGGGCTCCAGGTATTTAATTGATGAATTCTACCAAAACAATTAAAGAAGAAATGGCCAGGCATGGTGTCTCACCTCTGTAATCCTGGCACTTTCGGGAGGCCGAGGCTGGCAGATCACTTGAGGTCAGGAGTTTGAGACCAGCCTGGCCAACATGGTAAAACCCTGTCTCTACTAAAAATACAAAAATTAGCTGGGAGTGGTGGCACACACCTGTAGTCCTAGCTACTAGGCAGGCTGAGGCAGGAAGATCACTTGTAACCCAGCATGCAGAGGTTACAGTGAGCCAAGATCGCACCACTGCACTCCAGCCTGGGCAACGGAGCAAGACTCTGTCTCAAAAAAATTAATTAATTAATTAATTAAGAAATAACAGATTCTTTTTTCTTTTTTTTTTTTTTTTTTTGGGACAGCGTCTCACTCTGTCACCCAGGCTGGAGTGCAGTGGCGCGATCTGGACTCACTGCAAGCTCCGCCTCCCGGGTTCACGCCACTCTCCTGCCTCAGCCTCCCAAGCAGCTAGGACTACAGGCACCCGCTACCACACCCGGCTAATTTTTTTGTATTTCTAGTAGAGACGGGGTTTCACCATGTTAGCCAGGATGGTCTGGATCTCCTGACTTTGTGATCCGCCCGCCTTGGCCTCCCAAAGTGCTGGGATTACAGGCATGAGCCACCGCGCCTGGCGAAATAATACAGATTCTAAACAAACTTTCCCAGAAAATAAAAGAGAAGGGAACACTTCCCAACTTATTTTATCAGGGCAGCATTACTCTGATACTAAGTCCAGACAAAAACATTACAAGAAAATAAAATGATATGCCTTATGAATATTTTTGCAAAAACACTCAATAAAATATTAGCAAATTTAATCCAACAAGATATAAAAAAGAATAACATACTGGTTCAATTCGCAAACATCAATCAATGTAACCCATCATTATGACATTCTAAAGAAAACCACATGATCCTATCAATGTATGCAAAAATATCACTTGGCAAAATTCAATATTCATTCATGATTTTAAAAACTCTCAGCAAACCGAAATAGAGTGGAACTTCCTTAACCTAATAAAAGGTATTGTCAGTGGGCTAAATTGTGTTACCCCAAAATTTATGTAATGCCCTAATCCCCAGTACCTCAGAATGTGACTGTGTTTGGAGATACAACCTTTAAAGAGGTAACTAAATCAAAATGAGGCTGTTAGGGTGGACCCTAATCCAATCTGACTGTGGTCTCTATGAGAAGAGGAAATTTGGACAAACAGAGAAGCACCAGGGATAAGCCCGCACAGAGGAAAGACCATATAAGGATATAGAGAGAAGGAGGCCATCCACAAGCCAGGAAGAGAGGCTCCAGAGAAAATAAACCTGCCTACACCTGGTTCTTGGACTTCTAGGCTCCAGAAATGTGAGAAACAAGCTTCTGTTATTTAAGTCACTCAATTGATGGTACTTTGTTATGGCAACCTTAGCAAACTAATACAAGTACCTACAAAATAGCTACAGCTAACATTATATTTAGGGATGAAAGGCTGAATGCTTTTTCTCCCAAGATCAGGAATAAGGCAAAAATGTCTGCTGTCATTGCTCTAGTGCATACGAAGAGGAGAGTTCAGGAGGAGATTTCAGGTGATTTATCAAGGTAGCCCATTCCAGAGATGTTATCTGCTCAGGTCAGTACCCCCCAAGACCACACACACACACACACACACACACACACACACACACACACACACACACACACATACACCTGTTATCTGGATGTCTTAGTTAAAACTAATTTTCACCCACAATATCAAAATAGTTGCCTCAATTCACTTTAAATGTCCAGAAGCAGCTTGGGCATAATGAGGAAAAGGGACAGGGAGTCAAATTAGCAGCAGGATTATGAGGTCTGCATAAAAGAAAACTTAAAAAGGAAAGAAGAATCTCAGGGCGCTCATATATGAAAATTACAGCCTGCACATCCCTGCAGTGTTATAAAGGGTCAGGGTGCATTTGATGGAGCTTTCTAACCATTTTGTTCTCTGGCATAATATAATATCTGTATTCTAATTAAAAAGGAGAAAAGGATGATTATTTAAAAAGCATAAAGCTTCTTGGAAACCTCAGTTTCTGGCATTTATTTGAAGGTTTCTACTCTCCCCACATATAATGTATCTGAGCAATTTAGAACTGTATCTAACAGGCTCCACTTCACATCTACTCTTACAAGAAAATGGTTTCATGCAAAATGTGAAAATTGCAGCTGGAGCCATTATGTAAGCTACTTAACCTATAGTAGGGGAGGTCTACATGCTATATGTTGCTCTGGATTGTCATGGAAAAAAAATGGTTCAAAAGAAAATAAGGATTATGTTCTGAGGCTGTTTTCCCCTGAGGCTCTTTAAACAATGCCTCTATCTGTTCCCCATTTTCCAATTGTCTTTTCCAGAGATGTGGCAATAATTTATTAGTATTATGTGCTGTCACTTCTGCATTAGTAAACACCAGGACCTGCTGAGTAATTACAGAATAACCTCATAATAAAATGCAGTGAAGAGCTCTAATTAAATGTTAATGTTGCTTAAAACTATCCTACTTTAAAATGAAATTTTTCCATCCATGTATCCTAATGAGTTATCAGAATGCATTACTCCCAAATAAAATGTACAAACGAGAAGGTAAACATAAAATATTACCACCAGTAGGCATGTGTGTGGAAACATTTATAATCAAAATTAATATGCTACATTAAAATTACTGAAATATAAATGCATACCAAAATGCTGTAACAACAATGGGGGAAGATTTTTATGAAAGCTCATGCTTCACTTTGAAAGGGAAAAATGCCAAATTATTCTTCAGTCACGTAGTAGGCAATAGAGGTTAAAGCTACTTCTGAACATGGGACTAACGCAAGTTAAACTAAGAACATCTACAACTTCTATAAAATAATAGAGCTAAAAGAAAACTCACTGTCTAACTGAGGAAACAAGGCCTTCCATTTACTTTATTCTTTAAAATCTGCCAAGAAGGGGTTCCCCTCCCGTATTATGTTGCTCTGCTTCTTCACCCACACATCATCCTTCTGGGCATTTAGTGTGCTGACCTAGGTAGACATGGTGAAAATCTATTACTCATAGGTATCTGTATAAACCCATTACTCTTTTTGGTTTTTTTTTTTGAGATGGAGTCTCACTCTGTCACCCAGGCTGGAGTGCAGTGGCACAATCATGGTTCACTGCAACCTCCGCCTCCCGTGTTCCAGTGATTCTCCTGCCTCAACCTCCCAAGTAGCTGGGATTACAGGCGCCCACCACCACACCCAGCTCATTTTTTATAGTTTTGGTAGAGACGGGGTTTCACCACATTGGCCAGGCTGGTCTCAAACTCCTGACCCCAAGTGATCCACCCACCTCGGCCTCCCAAAGTGCTAGGATTACAGGCGTGAGCCACCAGGCCCCGCCCAACCCATTTCAATTTTCATATCACAGGAAGAAAGTGACAATCATTCCTCCTTCCTTTACATTGCCGGAATAAACAAGTCAATCCATTTAGTCTTTGGAAAAGACCTATCCCCCAACTCTTCTGCCATTATCTGCTGAAATCTGCTGTATATTCTTCTCACATTTCTGTCAAACCACTTATACTGCTACTTCTCATAGGCCTAATTAATATTCTTTCATGTAATCAGTTTTAAAATACAATCACAAACCTGGTATAGTATTGCCTAAAGAATTCAGCAATAAGTGTTCCTGTTTTGTACCTCCTGTTAGCTTACTCTTTTTCTCCAAGATGAAAAACTAAGAAAAGTTTTATCATTGACAAATTTGAAATCTTTGTTTCTATTACCAGGCTCTTGTGTTATTAGGGATATGTGCCCACTTCACTGACCTGAGTCCTGGATATCTCCCACACTTGACCTTCCAAGCAGTGGAATCCCTCACACCCACTTATAATACAAGCTGTTGATGCTGCTATTGATAAAGATATTTGTTTACCACTGACTGTGATGAGATATGTTGGGACCTTTTCTTCCCGGTTTACACCAAATACATAGAAGAGGTGACTTTTCCTAGCGTTCCTCAGATTCTCTTTGGCCATGGCTATGTCTCTTTGGAACAAGACTAGATGCTCTGTGAACTTCTGCTGAACAGCTTGTACAGCCTGAGAGGAGAGGGAGGGAAGGCAAGGAGACATCCAGCGCCTGGCTGAGACATCTCATGTTCACTCCCATCACTGGGAACTTCCCATCTGTGTGCAGGGGATTGTCTGTGTCAAGAAGAACTAACATGGCACTGACCACCAATCAGTCACCAGACACCACAAAGAGTTGTCGGCAAATGGCAAGACCTCCCCTGCTGCCCCTTGGAGAACAGGAAATAGATTCACTTGGCAGTTTTCAGGAGGATAATACTTCAGGACACAAGCTCTGGAGTCAGACAGACTTGAGTTTGCATCTCAGCTCTGATGCTTGCTAGTTGTGCCCCCTTGAGCAGTTTGCTTAATCTCTCTGAGCCTCCATTTCATCATCTATACATTGAGAATAATGCTCACCTCACAAGATTATTATGAGAAATAGGTGAGCAATATATGACAAGCACTTGGCATGCTGAGTGATACAAGTATTTAATTAGTGGAAGCTGCTATTATTACTACTACCGCCTCTATTAATGGTGTCTTTCCCCGCAAGTAGCAACACCTCCTGGCTTCTATAACAATGATGTTCTTACCTTGAAAAACTTTCAGGTCATCCTTGCCTCTCCCTCAGTCCCCACATCCAAAGTCACCAGGTCTTATCAATCCATCCTCTCCTTTGCATCTCCATTGCCACTCCTCTAGTTTATATCTTCACTAACTCTCACCTTGACCTTCACTCAGTAAATGTTTATTAAAGCACCTACTGTGTGCTGGGCATGGTGTAAAATACACACATGTAAAATATCTCAAAATATGTATAATCTGGTGGTACGGCAAGGAAATACAGACATTTAGACAGGTAACCAGAATACAAGGCCAAATGAAACAGGATGGAATATTTAGGAAGGTTTCACATACATATGATTCAACAACAACAAAAAGGATGTACAGAAAGATTTCACAGAGGCATTGCCCCTTGAGGGGAAACTTGAACAATGAATAAAAAGAAGAAAAAAAGGCATTACAGTCTGAGAAAACAGCACGAGCAAACACAAGACCTCAAGAATTATGTCACGTGGAGAAAACGCTGAGTTATACAGTGGGACCAGAGTGGGTGGGGAGGACAGAGCCACAGCTGAAGTCGGAAGCAGTCAGTCAGGGAAGTGGAGTGCTTCCAATTCCCCTTCAATGTGGATTCTTCCTGCCTCAAGGTGGATTCCCCTTCAAATTCTGCCTCCACCCCTAAAGGCTGTACAGCTATAGACAAAGGACTTACCTTCCCTGAGACTCATTTGTAAAATGCAGACAACAAAATACCTACTTCATGCTGTTCTTGAGGGGATTAAATGAAATAATGTAGGTAAAGAACTTTACACAATGCCTAGACTACAGTAGGCACTTCACAGATGGTAGTTACTGTTTTCCTAGGAAGCTATCATGGACTGAATGTTTGTATTTCACAAAAATGTGTATGTCAAAACCCTAACCCACAGTCTGGCTTTATTTGGAGATGGGGCCTCTATGGAACTAAGGTTAAATGAGGTCATAGGGTGTGACCCTGGAGTCTTGACTCAAAAGGATTAGCCTTTATAGAAAGAAACACCAGAGAGCTTGCTCTCTCTCTCCATGAGCACCACCAAGTAAAGGCCACATAAGCACACAGTAAGAAGGTGGCCATTTGCAAGCCATCTGCCCTCACCAGAAACTGAACTGGCCAGAACCTTGAACTTCTAGCCTCCATAACCGTGAGAAAATAAATTTCTGTTGTTTAAGCCCCAAGTCTATGGTATTTTATTATGGCAGCTCAAGCTGACTAGTACGGAGGCCTTGAATGGCATATTAAGGGGTTTATTCTTTATTTTGTGGACAATGGAGATGCCTTAAACATTTCTGAGAAGGCAAGAATTAACATTTATATCTGACTATCTGAGAGTTGAAGAGTAATGGGGATGTCCTCTTTACTGACCTCCTGCACCCTGCCCCTGCCTCTTCCCATCCATTCATGACAACCAGTCTATGACTAATATCTTCAATATGGCTCAGATGAGCTGCTCAAAATGTTGGCCTATAGAATACAGCCTGGATCCCTTAGTTTGGCATTCAAGCTGGGAAGATCAGACCCTGGCTTGTGCCACATTTGTGTCTTTGCTCAAGCTGTTCCTTCCACCAATAATATTCTTTCCTACTGTTTTCAGACAGAATCCAATTTATCCTCTAAGACCAATGTCAGACAGAATCCAATTTATCCTCTAAGACCAATGTCCATGCCACTTGTCTTATGATGTCTCCTCTCCACTGAACCCCTGCCGTTTATGCCTCTAGCATGTCATAGTGGTCAACCTCTCTATTCTAAATAATGTTGTTTATAGCTCCTCTAGTAGACTGTAATGACCTGAGGTCAATTTTTGTGGCTTTCACATTACATGGCACAGAAAAGAATCTGAAGGGAGTATGAGGGAAAATCTATAAAGCAGGAGAGAAAAACATTAGGCTTACATAGGAGAAGGGAGAGAGTCTAGAAGCGAAGGGGGTTTTGGAGAGCAAAAACTCTTATTGAAAGGAGAATTAGAGTCACTTGATGTAGGTGTGCATTGTGAAACAGATGAATTTCCCCCCACCCCAATTCCCTACAGAGTCTCCATCTCCATTATACTCCCATACATGCGAATTCTCTGAAATTCCCATGAGATACTAGATGGGAAAGATGGTTATTGGGTGACAATAATCATAATCATAGTTAACATCTGTTGAAGATATACCTGGTGCCTGGCGCTGGGCTACAGTACAGGTTTTCGGTATTCCATATATTATGTTCTTTTTTAGTCCTGAAATGCCTGTCTTTCTATTGGTATAATGTGGCCATTTAGGTGTTCTTTTAATCTGAAATTTTATTCAGAGATTTATCCAGAGGATTATATGCTGCGTTAAAACAATGAGAATAGTCAGGGAGCATTCAATTAGAAAGTTTCTAACCCTATCCCTCCTCTGTTTAAGACTAATACTAAGACCCTTACTTAAGACTCAGGCACTTACATAACTGTAGTTTTAATTCCAACTTTCTGGCTTACTAATGAGGAAAAACAACTTTTATTTTGATTTTGAAAACATCTATTAAATCCCTATAAAATATCTTGGTTTTTAAAAAATACATCTGAGATAATCTTTCCCTACACATATTTTAAAAACCTTAAAACCTTTTCCTTTTTTAAAAATGTTTTATTTCCATAGGTTTTGGGGGGAGCAGGTGATGTTTGGTTACATGAGTAAGTTCTTTGCTGGTGATTTGTGAGATTCTGGTGCACTCATCTCCAGAGCAGTATACACTGAACCCAGTTTGTAGTCTTTTATCCCTCACTCCCTTCCCACCCTTTCCCCTGAGTCCCCAAAGTCCATTGTATCATTCTTATGCCTTTGCATCCTCATAGCTTAGCTCCCACTTGTGAGTGAGAACATACGATGGACAAACAACTTTTTTATGTCATTAGTCATTTCTATTTGCCCCCCCAGTCTATCAGAGTCACTGGTGAAAACTGGCAAAGGGTGAAGGAGAACTCAGAGAGGAAGAGGCGAGGTGTCCAGGATTAATCCCAGCCCTTGGCATGGAGCCTGCCTGCCTCCCTTTTCCCAGGACCCAGTTCTGTCTCCTTCCCTCCCCTCTATTCCTCCAAGGCCAGCCCCAACCTTTCGTAAGATTTTTATTTTATCTAAAAACTTCCCAATAATTCTACTTAGAGATACTGAAGCAGGAGGACAAAGGATCCACAGTCACAAGCCCGGCGTACTTGCAAGTGAAACAACACCCAGAGACAAAATTTATGTTTAAATAAGATATGGAGATTTCTGGTTACACGAAATAAATATACAAATTACCAGTATTCTCAATGGGCTTCAATGTGTGCAGTTAGTAGCCATGCTCTTTGCTGAGAACTCTACTTGCATTGTCTATTTCAGTCCTCATGGAGGGAGATGCTGAATAATTACTATCTATCTCATTTAGCAATGGGAAGGGTAGGAAGTTACCCTGGGTAGATGGCGCAGGACACTGAAAGTCCTGTTTTAATTTTGACACAAGGAAAAGAGATTTTGCTATATGCCCTCAGCTAGCTTAGGTAGGAAAGGCAGAATCTCCCTTCTTATTTTAATCAATATATGACTGATTTAAAGGAGCCTCAGAGGCCTTTAGCTCTAACAAGGCCCAATCTCTAGGAATTTAAGAATGACAGTGAGGCTGGCACTTGAGGAGCCTGATGCATGATACCACCAGGGCACTGAAAGAACACGGCTTATATCACATCTCACACCCTGCCTAGAGAAAGCCACTTTTATTCTAGGCCAAATTCCAAAGTGAACCTGGCGATGGGTTTGTTATAATGTTAAAGTTAAATAAAATTGTTCCCAGTAATACAATCACTTTCCTGCTTTTGAAATCTTTATTGTTATTACAAAAGCAAATAAAACACACAGAGACTGTTGCTGTGCACACCTGCAGTTCTTATTGCAAGCTCCCCCAACCCTCCCTGAGGGCTTTCTCTAGCAGCAGAAATTAGCTCACTACTGTGCAGGGCAGGCAGGCACTGCCAGGCTGTAAGCCAATCCCTAATCCCTCCATAACGAATGGGAGATGGAGGGTAAATTGCCCCTCGGGTGGGACAACCTGAGGTGTGTTCTACACAGTTTTCAGAGGCCCCCAGTGGGATGCAGATCCCGTTGCCCCCAGCAGTGACCTGCTCTGAAGTAGTTTCCTTCCTTTCCCTCTCCCTTCACCTCTGTCATCAGGGCTTCCTGGGATTACCTCCCAAATAAACTACTTCTGCATAAATCAATATATACATCTGGGAAAGCCCAACTCAAGACAATTGCTGTAGTTTGAATATATATATATATATATATTTTGTTTGTTTGTTTGTTTGTTTGTTTTGGAGATGAAGTCTCACTCTGTCGCCCAGGCTGGAGTGCAGTGGTGCGATCTCGGCTCACTGCAACCTCCACCTCCTGGGTTCAAGCTATTCCCTCCCTCAGCCTCCCGAGTAGCTGGGACTACAGGCATGTGCCACCCCACCCGGCTAGTTTTTTTTATTTTTAGCAGAGACAGGGTTTCACCCTATTGGCCAGGCTGGTCTCAAACTCCTGACCTTGTGACCCGCCCACCTTGGCCTCCCAAAGTGCTGGGATTACAGGCATGAGCCACCTCGCCTGGCCCAGTAGTTTGAATATTTATCCCCTCCAAAAGTCATGTTGAAACTTAATCCCCAGTGTGGCAGTATTGAGATAGGGCCTTTAAGAGGTGATTGGATCATAAGGGCTCTGCCCTCATAAGTGGATTAATCCATTCATGGATGAATGGGTTAAAGGGTCAATGAATGTATGGGTTACCATGGGAGTGGAATGGGTTGCTTTATAAGAAGAGGAAGAGGGACCTGAGCTCATACATTCACACGCTCATCCCTCTTGCTGTGTGATACCCTGCCTTGCCTCAGTTCAGAGTCCCCACCAGCAAGAAGGTTCTTACCAGATGCGGCCCCTCGCCCTGGGACTTCATAGCCTCCATAACTGGAAGAAATAAATTTCTTTTCTTTATAAATTACCCATTCCGTTTTCCATTATTATAAGCAATATAACAATGCCCATATATGAGTTTGCTGAGGCTGCAATACCAGAGTACCACAGACTGGGTGGCTTAAACAACAGATACTTATTTTCTCACAATTCCAGAGGCTGGAAGTCCAAGATCAAAGTGTCAGCAGGGTTATTTCTTCTGAGGCCTCACTCCTTGGCTTATAGATGGCCATCTTTTCCCCTTGTGTTTACACAGCCTTTCCTCTATTGTGTCTTTGTCCTCATCTACTCCTCTTATAAGGACACCAGTCATATTGCATTAGGGTCCACCTATATGACCTTATTTTACCTTAATTATGTGTAAAGACTCTTTCTCCAAATACAGTCACATTCTGAGGTACTGGGATTAGAACTTCAGCATAGGAATTTGGGCGGGTACACAATGCTGCCCCTAAGAGCCTAGTATAATCAAAATAAAGTTGTATCAAATATTTATTGAAAACACATGCTTGTGTTGACTTAACCCAGCCAGTGAACGAGTCAAGCCTGGTAGGCTGTGGTGGGATGTTTGCTCTGAATCTGCATAGGTTTGTCTTCCAGAGACACAATTATATTCTGGTGCTATAAAGCAACCATCAGCATTAAGGGATTTGCCCAGTTAGGAATTTAGCATAGATTAATCCAGGCTCCTTCATTCTATTTCTACTGCCCTCTAGGGTGACCAACTCATCTTGATTTGTCCGGGACTGTCCCAGTTTTAGCACTGAAAGTCCTGCATCTTAGTACTTTTTCCGGGGCACACTAGGATGGTTGATTATCCTTAGTCTCTCATATTTGAGAAATGCGGGGGTTTGGGGGAATCAGGAGTAGATAGAAAGAGAGAGAACAGATGACCATTTTGTTTGTCAGGCTGGGTTGGATTGGATGATTTCTGAAATTGTTTCCCGTTTCATTAGTATAAAGAAACAAAGATGTTATCAACTCCTTGGATATTTACCTCTGAAATTTAGTAGTTGGTGAGAAGGTGAGACCAAACATGATAAAAATAATAACTCTAGCAATATTCCAAGAGAAGCTGAAAGGAAGATGAGAGAGCAGATAACTCCTCGGGAAAAGCTGTCCTCACACTTCCAGACAGAAGAGATCCTCTCTTCTTCTCCTGCCTCACTCACACACTCATGCTCCTCTCTGATTTCAGGTTATACTGGAAATCACCTGTTAGACTTGTCTGCATGCTTCTTTTTCTTACTAGATACCAACTTCCTTGAGAGACTGGGTCTTATTCATCATTGAAAACCCTGGTACCGAACAAGTATAAATAATTACCTTTTTTCCTCCTATATTTTATTCACAGTACATTGTGCTCCCAAAACCAGCATTACCTCCAGTGGGTATAAGGAGTGCCTGGAAAAGAACATTATTGAATGGGTGATCTCTTCCATAATAATCAAACTAATCCTATTACTGATAGAACTACTGATTAACGGTGCCCTTTCACCCCCTGAAGCTTAGTATTTGTGATAGATCTACACTGTGTCTTTCCATTTGATTCATACAAGATCTACATTATTAGATTGTAGCCATTTCTCAGCCAAGAGTAATTCTGTTGCTTCAAGCTATACATCTATTCTAATAGATAGAGGTGTTTTTTGTTTTTGTTTTTTACCCAATCTTGTCTGAGGTTCTCCGTTGTTTTTGCTAGATAAGTCCAACATTTAGTAAGTACCCACTGAATATTTTGCATGAATACCACTGATTTATTCAAAAAAATTGTGTTGGATATTTTAGGACTAATTACAGTGGCAGTGTGGTATTATACAGAATCTCTGCCTTCAAGCAATGTCTGATCTATTGAAGGAAATGAGACATATATACATGAAAAAATAACTGATTGTGGATCTTACATAAAGCAGTATATTTAATGTGCCAAATGAGTAACATAGAAAATAAATTCCCTGAATTATAATTATTTTGTTTGTGTTGCCAATTATACTGTGAGTATATTGAGAATATATTATTTTATAACCTCAATACCTGCTTTTAAGTAGACATCTGATTTTTAACAAGCTTCCCAGGTGATTCTTTATTTTCTCTTTTTTTTTTTTTTTTTTTTTTTAGACAGAGTCTCCCTTTGTCACCCAGCCTGGAGTGCAGCAGTTTGATCTTGGCTCACTGCAACCTCCGCCTCCCAGGCTCAAGCAATCCACCCCCTCAGCAGCCTCCTGAGTAGCTAGGACTACAGGTGCATGCCACCATGCCTGGCTAATTTTTGTATTTTTTGTAGAGACAGGGTTCACCATGTTGCCCAAGCTGGTCTCAAAGTCCTGAGCTAAAGCAATCCACCCACCTCGGCCTCCCAAAGTGTTGGGATTACAGGCATGAGCCACCACACCCAGCCTTCCCATGTGATTCTAATTATGCTGAAGTTTAAGAATCACTACTGTAGACAATAGGAAGAGATTAAAGAATTTGGACAATAACATGGCATGATAGAGATATTTGATGAAGATTCATCTGGTGGAGTGCAAGATAGAGCAGGGCATGGAGAAACTGAAGATAGAGGAGACAGAAAGAAAGCTGACTGCATTTTTCCATGCATGAGATAATAACACCAGAACATTAGGAATAGTATGAAGAAAAGAATGGGTAGGCATGGAAAACATTGAGAAGGAGGAATCACTGAACTTGGTGACTGAGTGTTAGAGAAAAAGAGGGGGAATGAAAAATAACTTCAACATCTTTAACTTTAAAAACTGGAATAATAATAACAGTAACAGCTAACATATTAATCACTGTGGCAGTCACTGTGGCCTGGCTACCTCTACAACCATGCCCAACTCTCTTCTCTCATTACAGAAGCTGGAAAACTAGATCGTCACTTTCTTAGCCTCCTTCAAAGTCATGGGAGGACAAGTGACTTAGTCCTGGCAATAAGATGTAGGCAGAAATCTTTTGGAAGGCTCCTGGGAACTGGGAAAGCTTTTGCTTTCCTGATGCAATAGACAGTTGATGCCACCCCTGCCTTTACCTCTTCTTTTTGCCTTGATCCCTGGAGCTGCAGCAGCCTGGTGACGTGTGATAGCCATGAAGATGAAAAGCTGACATGGGAAAGATGGCAGAAGGGACAGAGAAAAAAACATGCAGTCTTTGGTGGCACCACTGAACTGCTGCGGCAAGGCTGGAACTTCCCACCTCCAGAATTCTAGTTATATAAGATAATTATGAGCCAGGTGTGGTGGCTCATGCCTGTAATCCCAGCACTTTGGGAGGCCAAGGCAGGTGGATCACCTAAGGTCAGGAGTTCGAGACGAGCCTGACCAATATGGTGAAACCCCATCTCTACTATGTTGTGGCATGAGCCTGTAGTCCCAGCTACTCGGAAAGGCTGAGACAGAAGAATTGCTTGAACCAGGGAGACGGAGGTTGCAGTGAGCCAAGATCGAGCCACTGCACTCTAGCCTGGGTGACAGAGGGAGACTCCATCTCAAAAAAAAAAAAAAAAAAGATAATTAAATGTATTTATTGCCTAAGCTATTATTAATTGGTGTTCTGTTACTTGCAGCCTAATACAACCAAACTGATATAAGCACTGACTACATTCCAGGCATTGGTCTAAACATTTAATTCAATGCTTACAACAACTTGATGAGGGATGTGTTATTATTACAAAGAGTAGGTAAGGAGGCACCAAGAAATCAAATAACTTATCCAAGTCCACACACCTAGTAAATAGCACAGCAGGGATTTAAAACCCAGCAGTCAGCCTCCAAAGACTTCAATTGTAATCACTATATATACAGTTTCTCAATAATGGTGATAGCACAGATAGAAAATAAGGAAGTTTGGAAGAGGTGTTAATGGCTGGAAATCCGAGTACAAATATTCATCAAGGAGTTAGAAATGCCAAGACTGAGGCAAAAGAATACAAAGGATATTATTTAGAACAAGAAGCCATCTGCATTAAAATAAGAGTCTATTTAGAGCCTATAGCGGTTCCAAATCCTCCTTATCTACAAGGTAAGTTGAATAGAACCATAAATATATAGCATAGCCTGAATACTCTTTTGTTGACAAAATGCCTTTGACTATCCAAAAACTGGCTCCCTTGTTACTGCAAACGTTTAAATTCTGGCCTGTGAATACAGTAACATCATTTAAAGGAATGCTGTGAAGTGGGGTCCAAGGCTGCTCTCCACTCCTGGCTGCCAGGGAAGATTTTTGGCTACACATAGCAATTCTCCGTTGTAAGCCAATGCCAAACATAGTGTCAATCTTCCAGCCAGCTGCCAGTTTGCAAGGCCGTGCTGACCCAACAAAGCTACCCAGAATCTGAAGTGGGCTTCCAGGGCTGTTGACCATTCTATCACCTTCAACATCAGGGCAGCCTGTCCTCAGAAATGAGAACGGATGCTGTTTACCTTTATTCCACTGGTATTCAGAGTAAAAAATGAGGACCAAAAAGGGAGAGGGAGGGCGAAACAGATAACATTAATTCCAAATAATAAAAATAATGGTAAGAAGAGCTTGCCGTTTTTGAGCACTGACCCTGTTCCAGGCTCTGTGTGGAGTGAATGCCTTTCATGGATTATCTCACTTGAAGCAAATTAATCTTGTGTCTGCTTCTATTTTAACAGACTCACAAGGTCTGTCTCCCAGGCTAGAATGCAGTGGCGCAATCTCGGCTCACTGCAAGCTCTGCCTCCCGGGTTCACGCCATTCTCCTGCCTCAGCCTCCAGAGTAGCTGGGACTACAGGCACCCGCCACCACGCCCTGCTAATTTTTTTGTGTTTTTTTTAGTAAAGACGGGGTTTCATCATATTAGCCAGGATGGTCTTGATCTCCTGACCTCATGATCCACCCGCCTCAGCCTCCCAAAGTGCTGGGATTACAGTCGTGAGCCACCGCGCCCAGCCCAGACTCACAAGGTTTCTAAAGAAAATCACTGTTAATCACTAAAGATACTTTGGCATTTGCCAATTATTTTTGTCGTTGTTGGCTTGCTTGGGGTTTTGTTTGTTTTGCCTTCTTTATTCAAAGGTCTAACAAAGGTCAGCTGGAATATTCCACTGAGGCCCATGGACACTGCAATAATTTTCAAACAAGGCTGACAACCAGAGCAATAGATCAGTCCTATGGAAAACAGATTGGCCTACCTGGGAGAACTGAGAGGGCACATATATGAAAAAGAAACATCTATGAACTTCCTATCACCAACTTTGTCAGGTTGGTATTTACATAGTTCTAGAAATGGGGCCAGTGTAATCCTTATTAATCCAATACAAGGATATAAATGCTCAGTGGCGTTGGAAAAGAACTTAAAAAGAGAAAGATGTCTACACTACAGTCCTGGTATTGGTTAGAATGTTTTGTACTTTCCTTGGTGATGAGCTGCAATTAACCCAGTTCTGATCTGGACGTGCTGATCTTCATCACAAATCACCGATGACACTGGAACAATTTCACTGTCATTAAATGCTTAAATGATGTTACAATCACCTAAACAATTAAAGTACACAAATTAAAGCTTTAATTTATAATCCTTTTGCAAAAGCACTCCTGTTAGAATTTAATTTAAGATTTCTGTAGACTCACACTCTAAGTCCAATCATTACAATTAATCCAATCTCTCTAATCAAGGGTGCATGTCTTTACTTACTCTCCCTAAAAGTAATGGAGATTATAAATGAATGAATTTCATTACTGTTCATGATTGTGGTCAATTGTTCTCAGTTTCTCAGTCTGAGGTCATTTCTCTCTGGGAGGCTGTTTGAAAGATAAACAACTCTATATTTAGATACTACCAACAACAATAACAATAACAACAAAAGACAAAAAATACACATCAAGCTTATTGCAGAGATAAGAATGAGACAAGCTGAGTCATCATTGAAGTGGTCAGCAGTCCAAGGGCACTCATCTTTCATAATCAGCAGCTGTGAAGGGCTTTGCCAAGCCCACTGGCCAAAGGGCAAGGGGTAAGAATCGCTCACGGCCTTAGAGAAGTAGTTCCCTTGCATTAGTGGCTAAATCCAGACAGACCAGAATAAAACCCGCCGGTGAATCTGATCCAGTATTTAAAAGTGCACCAGCAGGAAAGTAGTTAGCAAGTCCCTTCATAATTCTGCAAAAGTTTATTCTTTGTCCCAAAAGAAAATGAGGAAGTGTATTCCCCCCCTCCTAGACTTTAAACTCAGGATAAAGAGATACTCCTAGTGGAGTATATTAACTAACATGTCCTATCATTGAATCTGCATAACAGCTTGACAGAGGAGGTATTGTTGTCCTATTCTGTAATAAAATTGAGGAATTAAGAAAGATCAGTTTGGTAACTTGTTAACAAGGAATAAAGCCAGGACTCAAACTCAGGTCTTTCTGGCTCCAAAGTTAGTGTTCTTTTCATTATGTCATGCTGCTGCAAAACACCTGCTTTGCTAACTTAAGGCCCTTTCTGTTTCTTTTCTAATTATACAATGCACAACACTCTTCTATAAATGTAAAGCCCCCTTCTATTCCAATCTCCTTATTCTCTGCAGATGATCTCATTGTTCCTTTATTCAAAATGTGGTGGTGCTTCTACATTAACATCACTTCCTGTCTCTTCCCTATCTTTGCTTCCTTCACTGCTGTCCCAGATTAAAAAGTGACCTTCCTCTATTTCAAGGTGAAAGCCCCTCTTTATGGCTCTTAATCTCCCCAATCTGACCACATTTTAATACTTCTTCATTCTTTCTTCTGTGACTTCTTCCTGCCAGTGTATAAATGGTTTGATGTGCTTCCCATCTTAAAATACACACACACACACACACACACACACACACACACCGCACCTCCACTCACCAGGCTATCCCTTGAACTACATTCCTGTCCCTCCCTCCTTCCCTTCACTACCAAGTTTCTCTTTCACAGCCTTCATCTTCTAACCATCTCATCATGTACAGAAAATACTCTCTTGATAACAATTGAAAAATCAGATCTACAGATTTTCTTAGTTTTCATTCTCCTCAGATTCTCTGCAGCAAGCCACTACCACCAATTCTCATTTCTTCACGTGATCTTCTCCCATGATTTGTATAAAGCTGTTCACTCTCAGATCTGCCTCTCATTCTCTGACTCCTCTTTCCTCTTCTGACCCCAGAGGTAACTGATGCCTTTGGTTATGCCCAGAGCCCATTTCTCCTCTCCACATTCTCTCCTTTGGGTATTTTACTCAGTCTTTTATAACAATCTTCAGTTTTGACTAGTGCTCCAGTCCACATTTCCAACTCCTGTTAGATATTTCCATCTGCCTGTTTCCTACTGACACCCAAACTCACTATGCTCAAAATACAGTCATCATCTTTTTTCATACATATTTATTACATTGTAAATACTATTCTCTCAGTCATTATGGAAAAAAAATTACCACGTTAAGGTTGCAGTGTCCAACGCTACAAAGGCCAAATATTAATCATAGGAGGTCTAATATTCAAATAGAACTCATTTTTTCTTTTGTTTAAAGATTATTTTCCAAAATTAATGCATTTTTCCAAAAGTAATGCATATGCTAAAAAGAATAATTCAAAAAATACAAAATAGTATATTACATACGTAAAAAGTAGGTTGTCTTCATCCCTGACCACCTTAAATCGAATTCTCTCCCTCAGAAGCAGTATTATTGGTTTTATCAGTGTTATCAGTTTGCTATAGAAAATGTGCCAGAAATATTTTGTGTATTTTCAAGTATATATGTATAGATGCCTGTCTTGGTTCATTTTCTTTTGCTTATAACAGAATACCTAAACCTGGGTAATTTAAAGAGAAAATAAATATATTCCTGGCCAGGTACAGTGGCTCATGCCTGTAATCCAAACACTTTGGGAGGCCCAGGTGGGTGGATCGCCTGAGGTCAGGAGTTCGAGACCAGTCTAGCCAACATGGTGAAACCCCATGTCTACTAAAAATACAAAAATTAGCCAAACATGGTGGCTGGTGCCTGTAATCCCAGCTACTTGGGAGGATGAGACAGGAGAATCACTTGAACCTGGGAGGCAGAGGTTGCAGTGAGCCAAGATCATGCCACTGCACTCCAGCCTGGGCAACAGAGCAAGATTCTGTCAAAAGAAAGAAAGAGAGAGAGAAAGAGAGAAGAGAAAGGATTGGATTCCTTCCAGTTATGGAGGATGAGAAGTCCAAGGTAGTGTGGACACATCTGATGAGGGCCTTCTTGCTGGTAAGGACTCTCTGTAGAGTCCCAAAGTGGCACAGGGCATCCCATGGCAAGGGGACCAAACATGCTAGCTCAGGTTTCTCTTCCTCTTATAAAGCCACCAGTCCTACTCTCATGATAACCCATAAATCCATTAATTATCTGACTTTCTCATTAGGGGGATAAGGGAGTCGGGGGAAATGTAGTAGGAGGACAAGCAGGAGTGGAACAGTCTTGGATTTTGCTAATGAGGGCTACCTGGAATAGTGTGAAGACCTCTGCAGAAAGATGCTGAAGATGTACGGACATATGTCCAAGGGATACTGAGGTCATCATAAGTGACCAGCCAAAGGAAGTCATTCAACCCTGTCAAGGCACTTGCAGGTGGAGATCCCCAGCAATGGATCTCTGAAGAAACCACTAAGGTGCCCCCAAAGAAGTCTGATCACTACTAAATTCCAACAGACTCAGCCTGATACCTTCAAAGTCCAGAGAGTAACAGTTGAGACCTTTCCTACTCCTTGCCTCTTTAATCTTGGATGTGTCAGATATCATAACTACTGGGAGCAGGGAGTAATAGGAGGTACAGCCCAAACTAAACTAATCTTACCTGATGCATAAGCATAAACCCTCAACAAATTATTGCACGTGTGCCCCAAGACTTATACAAGGAGGTCCACAGCAACATTTGTAAAAGCAAAATATGGAAACAATCTATCTGCATGTCCACGGATACATGGATCCAGAAGATATGATCTTTTCCTATAATGAAATATTATGCAGCAAAACAAATCGAGTATAGCTACATACATCAACATGGATGAATCTCAAAAATATAATGTAGCCGGATGCGGTGGCTCACGCTTGTAATCCCAGCACTTTGGGAGGCCGAGGCGGGCGGATCATGAGGTCAGGAGACCGAGACCACGGTGAAACCCCGTCTCTACTAAAAATACAAAAAATTAGCCGGGCGTGGTGGCGGGCACCTGTAGTCCCAGCTACTCAGAGAGGCTGAGGCAGGAGAATGGCGTGAACCCGGGAGGCGGAGCTTGCAGTGAGCCGAGATCACACCACTGCACTCCAGCCTGGGCGACAGAGCGAGACTCTGTCTCAAAAAAAAAAAAAAAAAAAATATATATATATATATATATATATATAATGTTTAGAAGGAAGGAAAGAAGGAAACAGACACAAACCATACAATTCCATTTATATGAAGTTCAAAAACATGCAGCACTGAACAACATATTCTTTAAGAACATATACAGACTGGGCCGGGCGCATTGGCTCACGCCTGTAATCCCAGCACTTTGGGAGGCTGAGACAAGTGGATCACTTGAGGTCAGGAGTTTGAAACCAGCCTGGCCAACATGGTGAAACCCCATCTCTACTAAAAATACAAAAATTAGCCAGGCACGATGGTGGGTGCCTATAATCCCAGGTACTCGGGAGACTAAAGCAGGAGAATCGCTTGAACCCGGGAGGCGGAGGCTGCAGTGGGCTGAGATCACACCACTGCTCTCCAGCCTGGGTGACAGGGTGAGACTCCATCTCAAAAAATAAATAAATAAAAATAAAACATATACAGACTGGTACAATTAATTAAACAAGAAAGCAAGAAAATATTAAACATAAAATTCAGGGGGCTCCTTCTGAAAGAGGGAAGTGGGGTGAGGAAGGACAATGGGAATTCTAAAATGCAGAGAACGATTCTAGCTCTCAAACTGTGGGGTGGGTGGAGATGCTTGTTTTTGTTTTATCATCATTCTTTAAACCTTAATAATTTTCCTCATTTGCATATAAGATGTTACCGTTCACTAAAGACCTTTAATAAAAAAATCAATTTTCTACAAGATCCTGGTTTTTTCCTTTACAAATGTTTATAACCTGTTCATTATTTAAACAAATTTTAGAAAAAATATAACTATATATTTTAATTAATCTGAATATATCTTAGTTTTCTTTCATTTTCATAATCATGTGGAATATCCATAAACTACCTAGCACAATGCCCAGCAAATGGGATCTATTTTTATTTGCCTTCAACTCACCACTTACTTGTCTTTGGGGGATTTAAAATATCCAATCCAAGAGTAGCAAGGGAATTTATTTGCTAAGTATAAGTGATTCTAGTAATACTGAGCAGCCGTAAGCTGTCTTAGGCCATGTCAGCACAACACCCAACTGAAGCAGGAAGGCTGGAATTATCACACTACCCTTACAATGCCAGAAGTCCAGTGGGAATTATCTTCTCATCAAAGTGAGTAAGTCTGTCCTTCCTGCTTGCAGCATTTGTGTTCACCTTGACAACCTATCACTGCCTGCCTGCAACCTCCCCACTCCAGGACCCTCAGTCATTACCTTCAGCATACTGGGTCAATGTGGCCATAGGTCCATTAACTGAGCACTACTCTGTGCCAGGCACTGCTGTCTCTTTTACTCACCAACATCCCACAGGGATAGTGTATATTAATTCTATTTTACAGAAGAAAACAGGCTCAGAAGAGATAATCTGTCTAAAACCACTGTCCGCAGCAAGCACTAGAGGCAGAATTCAAGCCCAGATCTCTCTGACTCCAAGTGCAAACTTCCCACCCGGCACCCAGCAATCTTCACCACAGGCTTCCCTTGACTATCTAATTTCCCAACCAACCCTCTTCTTTGTTAAGCAGGCAACTCTCCTTAATGCCTCCTCAATAAGTCAGCTCAGTTTGTGTCTATGCTTTTCCTTATGCTATTTCCCTGCTGCAAACATCCTCTCCTCCTTTCCTCTACTCACCTAAACACAACACTTCTTTCACCTTCATTTGGAACTGCTCTCCTTGGGAAGCCTTCCTGAACCAACTCAACTCCCGAGTGGTCTCATTTTCTCAGAATCCTTTCTATCATCTAGTTGTTTTATTAACTAGACTATAGGTTCTACATGAGTCAAAATGGTACCTTCCTTTACAGCATTTTGTTTCACTTTGTTTGGGGTTCTCCAGATAGACACACCCAGTGACTGCTAAATAAATGAAGAAACCAGTGATTTGGGTACTCTACAGACACAAATATAACCCCTGGGGCAGTAGTTCCAAGAAGACTCCAAGTCTCCCTTGAGGCTTTTTAAATGTACAGATGCAAAGCTCCATTCCAACAACCTCACAAAGCAGAATCTCCCAGGACAGGGGCCGGGGAGAACTGAGTATCTGAATTATTTATAGACTATTTTTATGTGCACCCTCAGATGAGAATCTTAAGCGTTGTTGCAGTTCAGGACCATGTCCATCCAGATAAACACACAAGGAATAGCCATATGAAGACAAGTGTACCAAAATGCTAAGAAATGTGTATTTATAAGACAATCAAGAAATCTATTTTCTGATAGGTATGACTGTTCTAAGGGAAAAATAAGGAAAAGGAGGAAAGGAAGAAGAGATGCACAGAAAGGAAGGAAGGAGGGAAGGAGAGAGAAAAGAGGGAGGAAAAAGAAGGGAAGGGAAGGAAAAGGGTCATAGTCTGCTCGGGCTGACACAATAAAATGCCATAGGCTGGGTGGTTTAAACAACAGAAATTTATTTTCTCACCATTCTGGTGGCCAGAAGGTTGGGATTGGGGTGCCAGCATGATCAGTTGCTGGTAAGGGCTCTCTTCCTGGCCTGAAGATGGCTGCCTTCTTGGTATGCCCTCACATGGCAGAGGGTATATCTCTCTCTTCCTCTTCTTATAAAGCCATCAATCCTATTGGATTTGTACCCTCACCCTTATAACCACATTTAACCTTAATTACCGCTTAAAAACCCTATATCTAATACAATCGCAATGGGGGTTAGGGCTTCAACACATGAATTTTGAAGGGACGTAATTCAGTCCATAGCAGAAGGGAAGAGAGAGAAAGGATGTGGGCTGTGACTTTATGAAATTTCATAGAATCTCAAGGCAGCCCATTCTGCATTTGAGCAGTCCTGCTTGATAGGACTGCTATTTTATGCCAAAATCCATCCCTATAACTTTAACCTCAGTGGTCCAAGCTCCCCCCTGACAGGTCTTACATGGCTAGCCTGCCCAGGGATTGCAAAGGCAAATACCTACAAGGCCAACAAGGATACCTAAATGAGTGAAGGCAGCAAGGTGTTAGACAGCAGGAAGTGGTAGGAACTCAGCTGAATTATAGAAGGGGCACCCTACCTAAAAGAGGTAGCAGATAATCATCTCCATGCAGCTTAAGCGACCATTGACAGATCCTCCCATTTATCAAGAGAATTGGGATGTCTCACAATTTTTAAGTATTGACCATTGTTGTTGTTGGTTTTGGTTTTTTGTTTTTGGTGGGGGGGTTTTAGTGCTAGTCAAGCCTAGCTTCCACAGATTAAAATCCTCAGCTCTTCAACCACTTCCTCCTTAATACAGCACCAGGCCTCTTCTGCCTATAACAAAACACCACTTTTCTAGTGCCATCTAATTAACAAGAGAAAAGTGCTTCTTTTTTTTTATTTTTTTCTTTTCTATTTTTTAAAATTTTGTTATTATTATGCTTTAAGTTTTAGCGCACATGTGCACAATGTGCAGGTTTGTTACATATGTATACATGTGCCATGTTGGTGTGCTGCACCCATTAACTCGTCATTTAGCATTAGGTATATCTCCTAATGCTATCCCTCCCCCCTCCCCCCAGAAAAGTGCTTCTAAATGCTGCCTTCTAGTAAGAAAATCTGAGACTACCATCAGATTTCATAGTGGCTACATCACATTGTGCACACTAGGTATTTTTAATACATGCTATTGCTAACCCATGTTTCCCCCCATCATAAACTGCTACAGTTGTATTTCTTGGACCTAAATGTAAGACTTTTAAGTTATTACCATTAAATTTACCTTAGCGGTTTCTGTTGCCCTAGGCTGTCAAACACATTTTTTGGATTCTGATTCTGTCATCCAGTATATTTCCTATCTCTCCCATATTGGACGGAGGGGAGTCCTTTCTCTACTCATTCAAATCATTGATTTTTAAAAAATTGTGGAACAAGAACAGATCATAGGGAAAGCTCTCTGACACACTACTGAACTAAAAACCACAATCTCATTAACCCATTCGATACAATCAGTCAACAAGAAATGAACCTTAATTGTTCTTGATTCTACACTATATTGTTAGCAAAGATTCTGTGGGAGAATGTGTCAAATGCCTTGTTGAACCCTAAATACAGTAAATGCATATTCCTGTTTTCTCTAGTAATCTATAACATTTCATTCATTCGTTCGACATACCTCTCAACACTTATGATATTCACAACATCGAGCTAAACCCTGAGAATGCAGCAGTGAAGAAGATACTCAAATCCCTGAGTCCATGGAATTTACAATGTGGCAACAGAGACAGTCATTGAACAACAGTGTTTAATTATTAATTATAATTATGATACCAAAATATTGGTGATTAAATTGTATAATGTCTAGGGGTATAGTTAAAATAAGGCTGACCTTGGGTTGATAATTATTTAAACAAAGTGACAAAAGTGCAAGGACTTATTATACTGTTCTCTCTACTTTTTTCTGTGTTTAAAATTTTCCATTAAAAATTTTAAATTATAGTTATAATAAGGAATATAAAAATGTATGGAGTTTTAGGATAATACGTAACAGTGAAGAGCTAAACTAATCTGATGAGGCAGAGAAGTTTTCTCTGAGGAATTGACTTTTAAGTTTAAATCGGAAGAATAAGTAGGAATTATCTAAATTGAAAGGGAAATGGAAGAGAAGAAATCCTTCCAGGAAGACAGAACGGCATGTAAAAAAATTAAAGCAGGAAAGAACAGTGTATGTTCAAGGAAGAAGCCCAATGTGGCTGCAGTGCAGAAGGTAAAAAAGAGTTGCTTGGTTTAAAAAGGGATCAAGTAGACAGATGCCAGATTATGGGGACCATTTGAACAATGTTTTTATCCTAAGAATAATAAATATTTGCCGGCCGGGCGCGGTGGCTCACGCCTGTAATCCCAGCACTTTGGGAGGCCGAGGCGGGCGGATCACGAGGTCAGGAGATCGAGACCATCCTGGCTAACACGGTGAAACCCCGTCTCTACTGAAAATACAAAAAAAAAAAATTAGCCGGGCGAGGTGGCGGGCGCCTGTAGTCCCAGCTACAAGGGAGGCTGAGGCAGGAGAATGGCGTGAACCCCGGGGGGCGGAGCCTGCAGTGAGCCGAGATCGCGCCACTGCACTCCAGCCTGGGTGAAAGAGCGAGACTCCATCTCAAAAAAAAAAAAAAAAAAAAATTTGCCAAACAGTTCTAGTTACATGATCAGACTGGCACTTTTAGAACAGCACTGTATGTGTATATATGCTCCTATAACCAATAGTTGTACCTAGAAATCATTCATGTATATCTATGAGTAAATATATATATATATATATTCACACACACACACACACACACACACATACATATTATGCCACTATACATATTATTTTGAAATTAAGTTGTATAACATATATATTTTTTAATGGGAGGGTAAACTTTTTAAAAAATTGTTACCTATATGGGGAGAGAGAGAAGGGGGTGATAGAGGGGAAAGAGCTAGAAACCAGACTTTTTAAATATATCTTTTTTATTCATTTGGCCTTGAAATTATGTCAGTATATTTCATAATTATAAAATAAAAGTTAATTTTAAAAAATAAATCTCTAGGCTGGGCGCGGTGGCTCATGCTTGTAATCCCAGCACTTTGGGAGGCCGAGGCAGGCGGATCACGAGGTCAGGAGATCGAGATCACGGTGAAACCCTGTCTCTACTAAAAATACAAAAAATTAGCCGGGCGTGGTGGCGGGCGCCTGTAGTCCCAGCTACTCGGAGAGGCTGAGGCAGGAGAATGGCGTGAACCCGGGAGGCGGAGCTTGCAGTGAGCCGAGATTGCGCCACTGCACTCCAACCTGGGCGACTGAGCGAGACTCTGTCTCAAAAAAATAAAAATAAAAATAAAAATAAATAAATCTCTAAAAGTTAAAGTAAAATTATCTGTGTATTGCATTTGTATTATGACCACAGAAAAGAATGTTTTCGAGTGTTTTAAAACATAATATTTTGTAAGAAGTTTGTGTAAATTTAAAAAAATACAAAATACATAATCCTTTAGAGGAGAGGCTTCGAGATGACTGACTAGAAGCACCTAGTACTTGCCACTTCCATGAAGAGGAACCAAACCAGCAAGTAGATAATCACACTTCAAATAGCTTATCCAAGAGAGAGCACTGGAATTCAACAGAGAAGAGATGGGAAGCACTGGAAGCAAGGAAGGACAAAATAAGGCAGCTTCTTCAGCCAGGATTGGCTGAGAGTCTGGAGAGGCTCCTAATGTGGGGAAAGAGTAAATGAGAGACCCCCAGAAGTCTGCATTCCTGCCACAGATGCTTATAATCCCAGCCACAGGAGATCCTCTTGGCTGTAATGGGTCCTGAGACTAACATAGGGAGCTGCCTGGAGCCCTTGCAAAGGCATGGCTCCAGAAAGAGAGCTCACGCTGGGTCCCATAAACCCCTGAGTCCTCAGCAGCTGCAGCACCCTGCCATTTTGAGGGCCCAGGACCCAGCAGACTGTGTCCTGCCCTGCTACCAGGGGTCAAGGCAGTAGCCACAGGCAGCGACTCCACTCCCACCCCCAGCAGAGGGGCAGTCACACATTTTCACGTGCCCTGAAGACAAATTCCACTGCCTGCAACCACTGCTACAGGCTGCTATGGGGCCAAAGTACCAGCAAAGTCCACACTTGCACCCCCCCACCCAGGCTGCCAGCATATAGGCTGCTTTCAGGGTAAACAACCCCGCCCTCCCCCACAGCACCACCACTGCCATCCCCCAAATGAGCATTCCAACAGCCTGGGAAACACCCTGCCCCTGCCTACTACAGCCAGCACCCTGCAGTCATCACCTGGGGGACTGAGGGCAGGTTCACCCAGTCTGGTTTGAGTTCAATTCCCTCCTCCCAGTAATCAAGTATACCATCCAGGGGCCTGGGGATCACCCATCCACACTGTCCAGGGGCCTGGGATCACCCAGCCCAGTCCACCACTGGTGGCACCTGAGGACTCCACCTGGGGTCTGAGGTCCAGTCCATTCAACCTGCTGCTACCACCACAGCTGGCACCTACCTGCATATGCCACCTGCAGGTATGGGGACCAGTCTGCCGAAGCTGCCACACTCACTACCAACACCAGTGCAAACTACTTCGGTCCCAAAGAGTTGTCTCACCACTGCTACTGCAATTGCCCACTGTTCTTGCTGCCCAGGAAGTCAATGACCTGCCCATCAACCTGACCCACTACTGCCATTTTTGGCACCCAGTCAAGCCACCTCGAGGCCCAATAATTAGCTTACCTAGACCCACTAAAAATGGTGCCAGCATATACAACCCTGGGGCCCAAGGACAGGCCTGCTCAGCCCATCACTACCACCACTGAGGCCCAAAGACTGGCCCACTTGGCATCCCAGTCCCCAGAAAATCTTCTCCATAGCCTCCATTAACCACCACAACCTAAGCCACCAAGGAAACCACAGTATCCACTGATGCTGTTGACAGCTGAAAAAATCATAGAGACTAAATGAAGTCACAGACTCAGAATCAAAGCCAAAGTGCTCTAGCCAACCAACACAATAGATATACTTTCAGGAAAAAGTCCTCCCTTGTGAAAGCAAACTTTAAACATTGGAATAAGTGACTATTACACCAGATATGCAGATAACAACATAAGAACACAGGAAACATGAAAAAGCAAGGAAACATGACACCTTCAGAGGAACACAATAATTCTCCAGCACCAGAGTATAATCCAACAAAATTTCTGAAATCTCAAATAAAGAATTCAAAATATTGCTACTAAAGAAGCTCAGTGAAGGATTCCTGGGCAAGATGGCTGAATAGGAACAGCTCCAGTCTGCAGCTCCCAACAAGACCAAAGCAGAAGGCAGGTGATTTCTTCATTTCCAACTGAGGTACCTGGCTCATCTCACTGGGACTGGTTAGACAGTGGGTGCAGCCCATGGAGGGCGAGCCAAAGCAGGGTGGGGCATCGCCTTACCCGGGAAGCACAAGGGGTCAGGGAACTCCCTCCCCTAGCCAAGGGAAGCCGTGAAGGACTGTGCCGTGAGGGATGGTGCTATCCAGCCCAGATACTATGCTTTTCCCACGGTCTCCACAACCCACAGACCAGGAGATTCCTTGGGGTGCCTATGCCACCAGGGCCCTGGGTTTCAAGCACAAAACTGGGCCACCATTTGGGCAAACACTGAGCTAGCTGCAGGAGTTGTTTTTTTTTTCATACCCCAGTGGCACCTGGAATGCCAGTGAGACAGAACCATTCACTCCTCTGGAAAGGAGGCTGAAGTCAGGCAGCCAAGTGGTCTTGCTCAGCAGATCCCACTCCCACAGAGCCAGAAAGCTAAGATCCACTGGCTTGAAATTCTCACTGCCAACACAGCAGTCTGAAGTCAACCTGGGATGCTCGAAGATGGTAGGGGGAGGGGTGTCCGCCATTACTGTGGCTTGGGTAGGTGATTTTTCCCCTCACAGTATAAACAAAGCCACCAGGAAGTTTGAACTGGGCAGCAAAGCCACTGTAGCCAGACTGCCTCTCTAGATTCCTCCTGTCTGGGCAGAGCATCACTGAAAGAAAGGCAGCAGCCCCAGTCAAGGGCTTATAGCTCAAACTCCCATCTCCCTGGGACAGAGAACCTGGGGAAAGGGTTGGCCATGGACGCAGCTTCAGCCAACTTAAACGTTCCTGCCTGCAGGCTCTGAAGAGAGCAGCGGATCTCCCAGCACACCACTCGAGCTCTGCTAAGGGACAGACTGCCTCCTCAAGTGGGTCCCTGACACCCGTGCCTTCTGACAGAGAGACAACTCCCAGCAGGGGTTGATAGACACCTCATACAGAAGATCTCTGGCTGGCATCTGGTAGGTGCCCCTCTGGGATGAAGCTTCCAGAGGAAGGAGCAGGCAGCAATCTTTGCTGTTCTGCAGCCTCTGTTGGTGATACCCAGGCAAACAGAGTCTGGAGTGGACCTCCAGCAAACTCCAGCAGACCTGCAGAAGAGAGGCCTGACTGTTAGAAGGAAAACTAACAAACAGAAAGCAATAGCAACAACATCAACAAAAAGGATGACCATGCAAAAACTCCACATGAAGGTCACCAACAGCAAAGACCAAAGGTAGAGAAATCCACGAAGATGGGCAAAAAACAGAGCAAAAAGCCTGAAAATTCCAAAAACCAGAATGCCTCTTCTCTTCCAAAGGATCACAACTTCTCGCCAGCAAGGGAACAAAACTGGAGAGAGAATGAGTTTGACGAATTGACAGAAGTAGGCTTCAGAAGGTGGGTAATAACAAACTCCTCCGAGCTAAAGGAGCGTGTTGTAACCCAATGCAAAGAAGCTAAGAACCTTGAAAAAGGTTAGAGGAATTGCTAACCAGAATAACCAGTTCAGAGAAGAACATAAATGACCTGATGGAGCTGAAAAACACAGCATGAGAACTTTGTGAAGCATACCAAAGTATCAATAGCCAAATCAATCATGCGGAAGAAAGGATACCAGAAACTGAAGATCAAATTAATGAAATAAAGCGTGAAGACAAGATTAGAGAAAAAAGAATGAAAAGTACCAAACAAAGCCTCCAAGAAATATAGGACTATGAGAAAAGACCAAACCTACGTTTGATTGGTGTACCTGAAAGTGACAGGGAGAATGGAACCAAGTTGGAAAGCACACTTCAGGATATTATCCAGGAGAAATTCCCCGACCTAGCAAGACAGGCCAACATTCAAATTCAGGAAATACAGAGAACACCACAAAGATATTCTTTGAGAAGAGCAACCCCAAGACACATAATCATCAGATTCACCAAGGTTGAAATATGTCAGGGTACCACCTTCGATAATTCAACATAGGTTCTTTTCTATTTTCCTAAGTGTTGGCTGGTCTGAGAAATAAAGGGAAAGAGTACAAAAGAGAGAAATTTTAAAGCTGGGTGTCTGGGGGAGACATTACATGCTGGCAGGTTCTGTATGCCCCCTGAGCTGCAAAATCAGCAAGTTTTTATTATGGATTTCAAAAGGGGAGGGGTGTACGAATAGGGTGTGGGTCACAGAGATCACATGCTTCAAGGGCAATAAAATATCACAAGGCAAATGGGGGCAGAGCGAGATCACAGGACCAGGGCGAAATTAAAATTGCTAATGAAGTTTTGGGCATGCATTGTCATTGATAACATCTTATCAGGAGACAGGGTTTGAGAGCAGACAACTGGTCTGTCTAAAATTTACTAGGCAGGAATTTCCTTGTCCAAATAAGCCTGGGAGTGCTACAGGAGACTGGGGCTTATTTCATCCCTTAATAGCAACTGTATAAGACAGACATTCCCAGAGCAGCCATTTCAGAGACCTCCCCCTAGGAACACATTCTCTTTCTCAGGGCTGTTCCTTGCTGAGAAAAATAATTCAGTGATATTTCTCCTATTCGCTTTTGTAAGAAGAGAAATATGGTTCTGTTCCACCTGGCCCTCAGGCAGTCAGACCTGATGGTTATCTCCCTTGTTCCTTGAACATTGCTGTTATCCTGTTCTTTTTTCTTTCTTTTTTTTTTTTGAGATGGAGTCTCGCTCTGTTGCCCAGGCTGGAGTGCAGTGGCACTATCTCGGCTCACTGCAAGCTCCGCCTCCCAGGTTCACACCATTCTCCTGCCTCAGCCTCCCAAGTAGCTGGAACTACAGGCACCTGCCACCACACCCAGCTAATTTTTTGTATTTTTAGTAGAGACAGGGTTTCACCATGTTAGCCAGGATGGTCTCGATCTCCTGACCTCGTGATCTGCCCACCTCAGCCTCCCAAAGTGCTGGGATTACAGGTGTGAGCCACCACGCCCGGCCTCCTGTTCTTTTTTCAAGGTGCCCAGATTTCATATTGTTTAAACACACATGCTTTGTGAACAATTTGTGCAGTTAACGCAATCATCACAGGGTCCTGAGGCGACATACATCCTCAGCTTACAAAGATGACAGGATTAAGAGATTAAAGTAAAGACAGGCGTAGGAAATCACAAGAGTATTGATTGGGGAAGTGATGTCCATGAAATCTTCACAATTTATGTTTTTCTACCATGGCTTCAGCCGGTCTCTCTGTTCAGGATCCCTGACTTCCCGCAACAGAAATGAAGGAAAAAATGTTAAGGGCAGCCAGAGAGGAAGGTCGGGTTATTCACAAAGGAAAGCCCATCAAACTAACAGCAGGTCTCTCTGCAGAAAACCTACAAGCCAGAAGAGAGTGGGGGCCAATATTCAACATTCTTAAAGAAAAGAATTTTCAACCTAGAATCTCATATCCAGCCAAATAAAACTTCATAAGGGAAGGAGAAATAAAATCCTTTACAGACAAGCAAAGGCTGAGAGATTTTGTCACCACCAGACCTGCCTTACAAGAGCTCCTGAAGGAAGCACTAAATATGGCAAGGTAAAACCAGTTATCAGCTACTGCAAAAACAAACCAAAATGTAAAGACCATCAACACTATGAAAAAAACTGCATCAACTAATGGGCAAAATAACCAGCTAGCATCATAATGAAAGGATTAAATTCACACATAACAATATTAAACTTAAATGTAAATGAGCTAAATGCCCCAACTAAAAGGCACAGACTGGCAAATTGGATAAAAAGGCAAGACCCATCAGTGTGCTGTATTCAGGAGACCCATCTCACATGCAAAGACACATATAGGCTCAAAATAAAGGGATGGAGGAAGATTTACCAAACAAATGGATAGCAAAAAAAAAAAACAAAAAAAAAACAGGGGTTGCTATCCTAGTCTCTGATAAAACAGACTTTAAACCAACAAAGCTCAAAAAAGACAAAGGGCATTACATAATGGTAAAGGGATCAATGCAACAAGTAGAGCTAACTGTCCTAAATATATATGCACCCAATACAGGCGCATCCAGATTCATAAAGCAAGTTCTTAGAGACCTATAAAGAGACTTAGACTCCCACACAGTAATAGTGGGAGACTTTAACTCTCCACTGTCAATATTAGACAGATTAACAAGACAGAAAATTAACAAGGATATTCAGGACTTGAACTCAGCTCTGGACCAAGTGGACATAATAGACATCTACAGAATTCTCCACCCCAAATCAACAGAATATACGTTCTTCTCAGCACTACATAGTGCTTATTCTAAAATTGACCACATAATTGGAAGTAAAACACGCCTCAGCAAATGCAAAAGAACAGAAATCATAAAAAACAGTCTCTCAGACCACAGTGCAATCAAATTAGAACTCAGGATTAAGAAAATCACTCAAAACCACACAACTACATGGAAACTGAACAACCTCCTCCTGAATGACTACTGGGTAAATAATGAAATTAAGGCAGAAATAAATAAGTTATTCAGGCCGGGCGCGGTGGCTCACGCCTGTAATCCCAGCACTTTGGGAGGCCGAGGTGGGCGGATCACAAGGTCAGGAGATCGAGACCATCCTGGCTAACACGGTGAAACCCCGTCTCTACTAAAAATACAAAAAATTAGCCGGGCGAGGTGGTGGGCGCCTGTAGTCCCAGCTACTCGGGAGGCTGAGGCAAGAGAATGGCGTGAACCCCAGGGGGCAGAGCCTGCAGTGAGCCGAGATTGCGCCACTGCACTCCAGCCTGGGCAACAGCGAGACTCCGTCTCAAAAAAAAAAAAAAAAGTTATTTGAAACCAATGAGAACAAAGACACAACGTACCAGAATCTCTGGGACACAACTAAAGCAGTGTTTAGGGGGAAATTTATAGGACTAAATGCCCACAGGAGAAAGAGGGAAAGATCTAAAATCGACACGCTAACATCACAATTAAAAGAACTAGAGAAGCAAGAGCAAACAAATTCAAAAGCTAGCAGAAAACGAGAAATAACTAAGATCAGAGCAAAACTGAAGGAGATAGAGACACAAAAAACCCTTCAAAAAATTCAATGAATCCAGGACCTAGTTGTTTGAAAACATTAACAAAATAGATAGACTGCTAGCCAGACTAATAAAGAAAAGAGAGAAGTATCAAATAGACACAATAAAAAATGATAAAGGGGAGATCACCACTGATCCCACAGAAATACACTACCATCAGAGAATACTATAAACACCTCTACACACATGAACTAGAAAATCTAGAAGAAATGGATAAATTCCTGGACACATACACCCTCCCAAGACTAAACCAGGAAGAAGTCAAATCCCTGAATAAACCAATAACAAGTTCTGAAATAGAGGCAATAATTAATAGCCTACCAACCAAAAAAAGCCCAGGACCAGATGGATTCATAGCCGAATTCTACCAGAGGTACAAAGAGGAGCTGGTACCATTCCTTCTGAAAGTATTTCAAACAACAGAAAAAGAGGGACCCCTCTCTAACTTATTTTATGAGGCCAGCATCATCCTGATACCAAAACCTGGCAGAGACAGAACAAAAAAAGAAAATTTCAGGTCAATATCCGTGATGAACATCGATGAGAAAATCCTCAATAAAATACTGGCAAACCAAATCCAGCGGCACACTGAAAAGCTTATCCACTATGATCAAGTCGGCTTCATCTCTAGGATGCAAGGCTGGTTTAACATATGCAAATCAATAAACATAATCCATCACATAAACAGAACCAATGACAAAAACAACATGATTATCTCAATAGATGCAGAAAAGGCCTTCAATAAAATTCAACACTCCTTCATGCTAAAAACACTCAATAAGCTAGGTATTGATAGAACGTATCTCAAAATAATAAGAGCTATTTATGACAAACCCACAGCCAATATCATACTGAATGGACAAAAGCTTAAAGCATTCCCTTTGAAAACCAGCACAAGAAAAGGATGCCCTGTCTCACCACTCCTATTCAACATACTATTGGAAGTTCTGGCCAGGGCAATCAGGCAAGAGATAGAAAGGGTATTCAACTAGGAAGAGTGGAAGTCAAATTGTTTCTATTTGCAAATGACATGATTGTATATTTAGAAAACCCCATGTCTCAGCCCAAAAACTCTATAAGCTGATAAGCAACTTCAGCAAAGTCTCAGCATACAAAATCAATGTGCAAAACTCACAAGCATTCCTATACACCAGTAATAGACAAACAGAGAGCCAAATCCTGAGCTAGCTCCCATTCGCAATTGCTACAAAGAGAATAAAATACCTAGGAATACAACTTACAATGGATGTGAAGGACCTCTTCAAGGAGAACTACAAACCACTGCTCAAGGAAGTAAGAGAGGACAGAAACAAATGGAAAAACATTCCATGCTCATGAATAGGAAGAATCAATATCATGAAAATGGCCATACTGCACAAGTAATTTATAGATTCAATGCTATTCCCATCAAGCTACCATTAACTTTCTTCACAGAATTAGAAAAAACTGCTTTAAATTTCATATGGAACCAAAAAAGAGCCCACATAGCCAAGACAATCCTTAGCAAAAAGAACAAAGCTGGAGGCATCACACTATCTGACTTCAAACTATACTATAAGTTTACAGTAACCAAAACAGCATGGTACTGGTACCAACACAGACATATAGACCAATGGATCAGAACAGAGGCCACAGAAACAACACTACACATCTACAACCATATGATCTTTGACAAACCTGACAAAAACAAGCAATGGGGAAAGGATTCCCTGAAACTGGACCCCTTCCTTAAACCTTATACAAAAATTAATTCAAGATAGATTAAAGATTTAAATGTAAGACCTAACCATAAAAACCCTAGAAGAAAACCTAGGCAAATACCATTCAGGACATAGGCATGGGCAAAGACTTTATGACTAAAACACCAAAAGCAATGGTAACAGAAGTCAAAATTGGCAAATGGGACTAAAGAGGTTCTGCACAGCAAAAGAAACTATCATCAGAGTGAACAGGCAACCTACAGAATGAGAAAAAAATTTTGCAATCTATCCATATGACAAAGGGCTAATATCCAGAATCTACAAGGAACTTAAACAAATTTACAAGAAAAAAACACACAACCCCATCAAAAAGTGGGCAAAGGATATGAACAGACACTTCTCAAAAGAAGACGTTTATGCAGCGAACAAACATATGAAAAAAAGCTTATCATCACCGGTCACTAGAGAAATGCAAATCAAAACCACAATGAGATACCATCTCACGTCAGTTAGAGTGGCAATCATTAAAAAGTCAGGAAACAGAGGCCAGGCGCAGTGGCTCAAGCCTGTAATCCCAGCACTCTGGGAGGCTGAGGTGGGTGGATCACGCGGTCAGAAGATCAAAACCATTCTGGCTAACACGGTGAAACCCCATCTTTACTAAAAATACAAAAAATTAGCCAGTCATGGTGGCAGGTGCCTGTAGTCCCAGTTACTCAGGAGGCTGAGGCAGGAGAATGGAAGTGGAGCTGGCAGTGAGCCAAGACCACGCCACTGCACTCCAGCCTGGGTGACAGAGCGAGACTCCATCTCAAAAAAAAATAAAGTTAAAAAAAAAAAGTCAGGAAACAACAGATGCTGGAGAGGATGTGAAGAAATAGGAACACTTTTACATTGTTGGTGGGAGTGTAAATTAGTTCAACCATTGTGGAAGACAGTGTGGCGATTCCTCAAGGATGTAGAACTAGGAATACCATTTGACCCATCAATCCCATTACTGGGTATATACCCAAAGGATTATAAGTCATTCTGCTATGAAGACACATGCACACGTATGTTTATTGCAGCACTATTCACAATAGCAAAGACTTGGGAACAACCCAAATGCCCATCAATGTTAGACTGAATAAAGAAAATATAGCACATATACACCATGGAATACTATGCAGCCATAAAAAAGGATGAGTTCATGTCCTTTGCAGGGACATGGATGAAGCTGGAAACTATCATTCTCAGCAAACTAACACAGGAACAGAAAACCAAACACCACATGTTCTCACTCATAAGTGGGAGTTGAACAATGAGAATGCATGGACTCGGGGGGTGGGGGTGGCAGGCATCACACACCAGGGCCTGTCAGGGGGTGGGGGCCTGGGGGAGGGATAGCATTAGAATAAATACCTAATGTAGATGACGGGTTGATGGGTGCAGCAAACCACCATGGCACATGTATACCTATGTAACAAACCTGCACATTCTGCACATGTACCCCAGAACTTAAAGTATAATAATAAAAATAAGTCTCCCAACACAGAAAAGTCCAGAACGAGATGGCTCCACTGCCAAATTCTACTAAGATTTCAAAAAAAGAATTAACACCAATTTTCTTCAAACTACTCCAAAGAGTTTAAGAGGAAGAAGTTCTCGGCCAGGTGCGGTGGCTCACACCTGTAATCCCAGCACTTTGGGAGGCCCAGGAGGGTGGATCACGAGGTCAGGAATTTGAGACCAGACTGGCCAGCATAGTGAAACTCTGTCTCTACTAAAAATACAAAAATTAGCCAGGCTTGGTGGCACACGCCTGTAGTCCCAGCTACTTGGGAGGCTGAGGCACGAGAATCGCTTGAACCTAGGAGGCGGAGGTTGTGGTGAGCCGAGATTGAGCCACTGCACTACAGCCTGGGCAACAGGGCAAGATTCCATCTCAAAAAAAAAAAAGAGGAAGAAGTTCTCCTTAAATCATTCTATGAGGCAAGCATTACGCTGACACTGAAACCAAACAAGAACAAGAACGCCAACAAAAAAACTAAAGGCCAATATCCCTGATGAACAGAAATGCAAAAATTCTCCACAAAATACTAACAAACAAAAATCAAACAGCACATTAAAAAAAATGACCAAGTGGGATTTATCTTAGATATGCAAGGGTGGTTCAACACACAAAAATCAATAAATATGATACATCACATCCACAGAATAAAGGACAACACCATATGTTTATCTCAATAGATGCAGAAAAACAATTTATAAAATTCAACGTCTTTTCATGATAAAAACTCTCAAAAACTACACATGGAAGGTGAGATGAGGTAGATCTATTTAAGAAAAACTACACGTAGAAGGAATATACCTCAACATAACAAAAGCCATGTATGACAGACCCACAGCTAGTATCATTCTGAAGAGGGGAAAACTGAAAGCCTTTCCTGTGATCTGGAACACGACAAGGATGTCCACTTTCACCACTGTTATTCAGCATAGTACTGGAAGTCATAGCTAGAGCAATCACACAAAAGAAAGAAATTAAGGTCATTCAAATTGGAAAGGAAGAAGCCAAATTATCCTTGTTTAAAGATGATATGATCTTATATTTGGAAAAACCTAAAGACTCTACCAAAATACTATTAGAACTGATAAATTCAATAAAGTTGCAGGATACAAAAGTAACACACAAAAATCAGTAGCACTTTTATATGCCAACAGTGAACAATTTGAAAAAGAAATTAAAAAGTAATCCCACTGACAATCGCCACGATAAAATTAAATACCTAGGAATTAACTGAAGAAGTGAAAGACCTCTACAAGGAAAACTATAAAACACTGATGAAAGAAATCAAAGAGTACACAAAAAATCAAAAGATTCTACGTTCATGAATCAAAAGAATCAGTAATGTTAAAATGTCCATACTACCCAAAGCACTCTACAGATTCAATGCAATTCCTGTCAAAGTATCAATGACATTCTTCACAGAAATAGAAGAAACAATCCTAAAATTTATATGGAATCACAAAAGACTCAGAATAGTCAAAGTTATTGCATAAAAACAGACACATAGACCAATGCAACAGAATAGAGAACCAATAAACAAATCCACACATCTACAGTGAACTCATTTTTGACAAAGGTGCCAAGACCATACATTGGAGAAAGGATAGTCTCTTCAATAAATAGTGCTGAAAAAACTGGATATCCTTATGCAGAAGAATAAAACTAGATACCTATCTCTCACTATATATAAAAATCAAATTAATATGGATTAAAAACTTAAATCTAAGACATCAAACTATGAAACTACTACAAGAAAATATTGGGGAAACCTTCCAGGACATTATCTAGGCAACAATTTCTTGAGTAACACCCCATAAGCACAGGCAACCAAAGACAAAATGGACAAATGAGATGGTTAAAAAGCTTCTGCACAGCAAGGAAAACAACAAAGTGAAGAGACAACCTACAGAATGGGAGAAAATATTTGCAAACTACTCATCTAACAAGGGATTAATAACCAGAATATATAAGGAGTTCAAACTCTATAGGGAAAAATCTAATAATCCGATCGGAAGATGGGCAAAAGATTTGAAAAGAATGCATTTTTAAAAAGAATGCATACAAATGGCAAACAAAAGGCATATGAAACAGTGCTCAACATCAATGATCATCAAAGAAATGCAAATCAAAACTATAATGAGTTATCATCTCACCCCAGTTAAAATGCCTTATACCCAAAAGACAGGCAAGAACAAATGCTGGAGAGGATGTAAAGTAAAGGGAACCCTTGTACACTGTTGATGGGAATGTAAATTACTACAGCCACTATGGACAATGGTTTGGAGGTTCCTCACAAAACTAAAAATTGAGCTACCATGTGATCCAGCAATCCCACTGCTGGGTATATACCCAAAAGAAAGGAAATCAGTATATCGAAGAGATAGCCACACTCCTATGTTAGTTGCAGGACTGTTTACAATAGCTAAGATTTGGAACCAACCTAAGTGTCTATCAACAGATGAATGGATAAAGAAAATGTGGTAATTATACACAATGGAGTACTATTCAACCTTAAAAAATAATGAGATCCAGTCATTTGCAATTACTTTGATGGAACTGCATGTCTTTATGTTAAGTGAAATAAGCCAGGCACAGAAAGACAAACATCACATGTTCTCACTTACTCGTGGGATCTAAAAGTCAAAACAATTGAACTCATGGACATAGAGGGCACAAGGATGGTTATCAGAGTCTGGGAAGGGTAGTGGGGAGAGCTGGGGGAGGTGGGGATGGTTAATGGGTACCAAAAAATAGCTAGAACTAGTAAATAAGACCTACTATTTGATAGCACAACAGGGTGACTATAGTAAAAAACTTAACTGTACATTTTTAAATAACTTAAGAAGGTAATTGCATTATTTGCAACTCAATGGATAAATGCTTGAGGGAATGGATACCCCATTCTTCATGATGTGCTTATTTCACATTGCATGCCTGTGTCAAAACAACTCATGTACCCATTAATATATACACCTACTAGTGCCCACAAAAAATAAAAACCAAAAAATTGAAAAAATACTAAAAACAGAGCTACCATATGATCCAGCAATCCCATTGCTAGCTATATACCCAAAAGAAAAAAGATCAATATATTGAAGAGATATCTGCACTCCTATGTTTGTTGAAGCACTATTCACAATAGCCAAGATTAGGACGCAAACTAAGTGTCTATCAACAGATGAATGGATAAAGAAAATGTGGTAATTATATACAATGGAGTCCTATTCAGCCATAAAAAAATGGGATCCAGTCATTTGCAACAACACAGATGGAAGTGAAGGTTATTACGTTAAGTGAAATAAGTCAGACACAGAAAAACAAACTTCGCATGTTCTCACTTATTTCTGAGTGCTAAAAGCTCAAAACAGTTGAACTCATGGAGATGGAGAGTAGAAGAATGGTTACCAGAGGCTGGGAAAGGTAATGGGGAGGCTGGGGATAAGTAGGAATAGTTAATGGGTACAAAAAAATAGTTAGAAATAATGAATAAGATTTACTATTTGACAGCACAACAGGGTGACTATAGTCACCAATAATTTAATTGTACATCGAAAAATAACTTAAAGAGTATAATTGGATTGTTTGTAATACAAAGAACAAATGCTTGAGGGGATGGATACTCCATTTTCCATGATGTGGTTACTGCTTATTGCATGCCTGTATCAAAGTATCTCATGTAGCTGGGTGTGATGGCGTGTGCCTGTAGTACAAGCAACTCGAGAGGCTGAGGTGGGAGTGCCACTTCAGCAGAGGAGATCAAGGCTGCAGTGAGCTGTGATTGCACCACTCCACTCCCGCCTGGGTGACAGAGCGAGACTCTTTCTCAAATAAAATAAAATAAAATAAAATAAAACTATCAGTACATTCTCATGGTATATTTTATCTTTAACAAAATTAAAGTGATTAAAACTTTCCTGAAAACATCTGTAAAAATAACAATTCCTGTAGCAATGAATGTCCTTAGTGCCCATATGATATGTTCTGCATATCATTTTCCACTAAAAGAAGTAAGAGTCCCTGATAGTAATGGTCGATTCGAGGTCTGGGGCAGTAAATGTTCAAGATGAGCTTGGAGGCCAGGCGCAGTGGCTCACATCTGTAATCTCAGCACTTTGGGAGGCCAAGGCAGGTGGATCACCTGAGGTTGGGAGTCCGAGACCAGCCTGGCCAACATGGTGAAACCCCGTCTCTGCTTTACTTCCACCCTCTGAGAAGGTGATTTATTACTTATGTGGGAGAACGCTCAAAATCTGGTGCCAGAATGGTAACAGTGATTTTTAAGTGTTCAAGGTATTTGCATACTGCATCTCACTTGAAACTCACAAGACTCATCCCAACTTTACCAGTGAGAAAACTAAGGCTCAAAGAAATTAGGCAATTGTTAAGAACAAATGACCTAAAAACCACACCCTAACAGCCCAAAACTCCCTGTAACACTGGAGCAGATCTGCCTTCTTCCAATTGACCACTTCCTGCAATATTAGCTCTGGGTCACCAGTCAGCAAAAATCCTTATTAAAAAGTTGAAAGTTGAATGTCTAATTATAGTACTGCAATTCACATTAAGGTGTGGATTTTAATAGATTGATTTTAAAAGGCATTTTAATAAACTAATTTCTTAAATCTCTGGAGTGGTAGGAAAAGGGAAAGGATTGTTTTTGTTTTGCTTCATTTTTGTTTTGTTTCTGTATTGGCATACTCAGGATGATTTCGGAGAGAAGATCTGGTCAGGATGTACCTTCTCCATACACCTTAGCTACATTTTTACACCATTACAGAAAGGCAGGAGTCAGGAATTTGTTCCCCCTTCTGAAAGTTAGCTAACTCCAACTAAAAGCCAAAACAAAAATACTTGATAGACCTCTTTTCCATTCCTCTTCCATTTTCTAGCTCTACTTCCCCTACCTCCACTCAGAGTTAAATGTTAAAAAATTTAAAACCTCTTGAATAAATAGCTTAATAATATTTAGTGGCCGGGTGCAGTGGCTCACACCTGTAATCCCAACACTTTGGGAGGCTGAGGCAGGCAGATCATGAGGTCAGTAGATCAAGACCATCCTGGCTAATACAGTGAAACCCTGTCTCTACTAAAAATACAAAAAATTAGCAGAGCGTGGTGGCACACACCTGTAGTCTCAGCTACTCGGGAGGCTGAGGCAGGAGAATCGCTTGAACCTGGGAGGCAGAGGTTGCAGTGAGCCAATATCGTGCCACTGCACTCTAGCCTGGGCAACAAAGTGAGACTCCGTCTCAAAAAAAAAAAAAAAAAATTAAATAAATTTGGGCTTAGAGAACTCTGTTTCATTTTATTAGCATCGAGTTCCCATAAAATTGACATAAAGAATCAGGTAATCACAGAAAACCAGTAACATCAAATACATAGTTAGAGTTGATTTATATTGGGTCCTAAATGCGTTATAGATCTGCTGCCCCAAATCTCAAAAGCTGCAATGAATACCAACAGCATGAATTTACAAATACATAAACAGAGTAGTACCAAATTTACTGGATTTACTTATGGGATAGTCACCTGCCTCTCACTCCTAATTATCAGAGACAGTTCCAAAAACTTAGTATCCTATTGTTCATCCCAACATTTGAGAAATATTTAAAATCATCATCAAGGAATATTTATAAATAATTCACAGAGGAAATACAAATTATCAGATTGACAAAGGTATTTCTTAAATGATAATATTTTGTATAAGTATTTGAGAGGTTTAGAAGTCCTAAACTCTTAAATACTACAGGTAATAATATTAACTGTAATAATTTTTTTAAGTAGTAATAGCTGCCACTGAGTACTTACCATGTGTGAGACACTATGCCAAATATTTTAAAACAATGTATTCTTCTATTATCTCCATTTTATGGATGAGGAAACTGATGGTCAAAAACATTAGGTAACATACCCAAGGTCACAAAACTAGTAGAAAAAGAAAACAGCGCAAGAAGGAAATTAGGCATGAGGTATCAAAAGCCTTCAAAATTTGTGTATATTTGGAGCCAGCAATCCTCCTTGGAGTTTATCATAAAGAAAGAATTATAGGCCCGGTGCGGTGGCTCACGCCTGTAGTTCCAGCACTTCGGGAGGCCGAGGCAGGTGGATCACAAGTTCAGGAGATCGAGACCATCCTGGCTAACACGGTGAAACCCCGTCTCTACTAAAAATACAAAAAATTAGTTGGGTGCGGAGGTGGGCGCCTGCAGTCCCAGCTACTCGGGAGGCTGAGGCAGGAGAATGACGTGAACCCGGGAGGCGGAGCTTACAGTGAGCCGAGATCACACCACTGCACTGCAGTCTGGGTGACAGAGCGAGACTCTGTCTCAAAAAAAAGAAAGAAAGGAAAGAAAGAAAGAAAGAAAGAATTATAGAAATATAATACAATTTTGGCCAGGTGCAGTGGCTCACTCCTGTAATCCCAGCACTTGGGGAAGTTGGGAGTTTGAGATCAGCCTGACCAACATGGTGAAACCCCGTCTCTACTAAAAATAAAAAAAATTAGCCAGGCATGGTGGCAAGCGCTTGTAATCCCAGCTAATCAGGAGGCTGAGGCAGAATTGTTTAAACCCAGGAGGTGGAGGTTGCAATGAGCTGAGATCGTACCACTGTACTCTAGCGCAGACAGGGAGACTCCATCTCAAAAAAAAAGAGAAAAGAAATATACAATTTTATTTTTGCAACAATGTCCATTGTAATATTATATATAAAGATGAGAAGTGCAAACAACCTAAAGGTCCAACAAAAACCAAATGGCTAGTTTTAGTATATCCTGCATTGATGGAACAGAACACTGTGCGGCTATTTTAAATGATGGTTTAAATGTATATTTATTGGAACAGAAAATCTAGTCCCACATTACATGGAAAAAGCAAAATACAGAGAAGTACACACAGTATAAGGTTTTACTTTAAATAGTATAGGTAGAAAAAAGTTAAGAATAATATACTCCACAATGCTACATCTTGTGGTAAGATTCTAAGTGATGTATTTCTTTACTCTTATATACTTTTTAATATTTCTACAACAAAAATTAACTACCTATATAAACATTTGTTTAAAAGGTCCTAAGAAAACTCTATATACTGCCCGTGGGAATGCAAAACAATATTATCATTTTGGAAAACTGGCATTCCTTATCAATTTAAGCACATCTGTGATATAATTCTACCATTCTACTCTTCAGTATGTACCTAAAAGAAATGAAAGTCTATGCTCACACAAATGTTTAAAGTAGCTTTATTAACAAGAGCCAAAAACTGAAAATAATTCAAATATCCATCAACAGGTGAATGGATAAACAAAACGTGGTACATCCATACAATGGAATACTACTTAACAACAAAAAGGAATGAAATATTGATACATGCCTGGATATACAACATGCTTAACCCTCAAAATCATTATGCTAAGTGAAAGAAACCAGACACGAAAGAGTACACATTACAGACATATATTGGAGATACTGCAGGTTCAGTTCCAGAGCACTGCAATAAAGCAAACATCACAATAAAGCAAGTCACACAAATTTGTTTCCCAGTGCTTATAAAAATTATGCTTAAAGCCTGGTGTGGTTGTTCATGCCTATAATCCCAGCACTTTGAGAGACTGAGGCAGGTGGATCACTTGAGCCTAGGAGTTCGAGACCAGCCAGGGCAACATCATGAAACCCTACCTCTACAAAAAATACAAACAATTAGCTGGGCGTGGTGATGCATGCCTATAGTCCCGGCTACTCGGGAGGCTGAGGTGGGAGGATCACTTGAGCCTGGGAGGCAGAGGTTGCAGTGAGCCGAGATCATGCCACTGCACTCCAGCCCGGGTGGCAGAGCAAGACCCTGTTCCCCAAACCCAAAAAAAATTATGTTTACATGATACTGTAGTCTTAAGTATACAACAGCATTTGTCTTAAAAAAAAAAAGTGCATACCTTAATTTTTAAACACCGTATTGCTAAAAAATGCTACTGATCATCTGAGCCTTCAGCAAGTAAGTAATAATAGTTTTGCTGGTAGAGGGTCTTGCCTTGATTTTTTTTTTTTTTTTAATTTTAGAGACAGGGTTTTGTTCTGTCACCCAGGTTGGAGTGCAGTGGTATGATCATAGCTCACTGCAAGCCTCAAACTTCTGGGGCTCAAGTGATCCTCCCACATCAGCCTCCTGGGTAGCTGAGACCACAGGTGTGCACCACCATGCCCAGCTAAATTTTTATTTATTTATTTATTTGTAAAGACAAGGTCTCCCTTTGTTGCCCAGGCTGGTCTCAAACTCCAGGCCTCAAGTGATCCTCCTATGTTGGCCTCAAAAAGTGCTGGGACTACATGCATGAACCACCATGCCCAGCCCTGCCTGGATGTTGATAGCTGCTGACTAATCAGGGTGGTGGCTAAGGCAATTTCTAAAATAAGACAACAATGAAGTCTGCCATATCGATTGACTCTTCCTTTCATGACAGATTTCTCTGTAGCATGCAATGCTGTTTGATAGCATTTTACTTACTGTAGAAATTCTTTCAGAATTGAAGTCAATCTTCTTAATTCCTGCCACTGCTTTATTATCTAAGTTTATGTACTGTTCTAAATCTTTTGTTATCATCTCAACCACGTTTGTAGCATCCTCACCAGAAGTAGAGTCCATCTCAAAAAATCACTTTCTTTGCTCATCCATAAAAAGCAACTCCTCATCCTTTCAAGTTTTATTATGAAATTGCAGCAACTCAGTCACATCTTCAGTCTCCACTTCTAATTCTAGTTCTCTTGGTATTTCCACCACCTCTGTAGTTCCTTCCTCCAGTGAAGTTTTGAGCCCTGCAAAGTCATCCATGAGAGTTGGAATCAACTTCTTCCAAACTCCTGTTAATGTTGATATTTTCCCCTCCTCCTATGAACCATAAATGTTCTTAATGGCATCTAGAATGGTGAATCCTTTCCAGAAAATTTTCAATTTACTTTGCTGAGATCCATCAGAGGAATCACTATCTAAGGCAGCTATAGCCTTATGAGATGTATTTCTCAAATAATAAGACATGGCCAGGTGTGGTGGCTCATGCCTGTAATCCCAGCACTTTAAGAGGTCTAGGTGTGTGGATCACTTGAGGTCAGGAGTTCAAGACCAGCCCGGTCAACTTGGGGAAACCCTGTCTCTACTAAAAATACAAAAATTAGCCAGTTGTGGTGGCGCACGCTTATAATCCCAGCTACTCAGGGGGCTGAGGCATGACAATCGCTTGAATCCAGGCGTCGGAAGTTGCAGTGAACCAAGATCATCCCACTGCACTCCAGCCTGGGTGACAAAGTGAGACTCTCAGATAAAAAAGATGAAGAAGAAAGAAGAAGGAAGAAGGAAGAAGAAGGAGGAGGAGGAGAAGAAGAAGGAGAAGAAGAAGAAGAAGAAGAAGAAGAAGAAGAAGAAGAAGAAGAAGAAGAAGAAGAAGAAGAAGAAGAAGAAGAAGAAGAAGAAGAAGAAGAGGAAGAGGAAGAGGAAGAGGAGGAGGAGGAGGAGGAGGAGGAGGAGGAGGAGGAGGAACAACAACAACAACAACAACAACTTGAAAAATTAAGATCAAGGAAAAATTATTCCTTAATCCATGAGCTACAGAATGGATATTGTTTTAGCAGGCATGAAAATATTAATCTCCTCATACATCTCCATTAGAGTTTTTGGGTGACCAGGTGCACTATCAATGAACAGTGATATTTTTCAATGAAATAAAAGAGGATACAAACAAATGGAAGAACATTCCATGCTCATGGGTTGGAAGAATCAATATCGTGAAAATGGCCATACTGCCCAAGGTAATTTATAGATTCAGTGCCATCCCCATCAAGCTACCAATGACTTTCTTCACAGAATTGGAAAAAACTACTTTAAAGTTCATATGGAACCAAAAAAGAGCCCGCATTGCCAAGTCAATCCTAAGCCAAAAGAACAAAGCTGGAGGCATCACGCTACCTGACTTCAAACTATACTACAAGGCTACAGTAACCAAAACAGCATG